>NC_079403.1:23347189-23437189 GCF_029220125.1 Pseudoliparis swirei
CCACCAGGGGGCGACTGCTCTGGTTGTATCGAAGTCTACGCTTCTTGTTTTAAAGCTGCATTCTCTCTCCTGACCACCAGGGGGCGACTCCTCTGGTTGTATCGAAGTATATGCCAGAATATATATGTATATATATATATACAGTATATATAATTTTTTCAATTTGCTTTCACATTTAGAGGTCTGATGTGTTTTTTGTGTATTTTTTTCAACTCTCCTAATCCGTCATTTTAATATTTAGGGGAGAGCATCGTCGTGGTAATAACTGACGGCAGCACATTCCGTGTTTTCGGAGCTCGAGGCACATCAAAGGTTTTTGAAAAGCTGTTTATTATTATTTGTTGTTTTGAACCAGAAAACCACTTCTTGGTTTTTTCTGTGCGACCTTGTTTCTGCTTGAACTCGTTTCTGCGTGAACTCAACACATTAACTCTGCTTTTGTTGGTAGATTAAAAATTAAATCAAATCAAATCAAATGACCTTGTAGATTCTGAAGAACGTCTCACAGCGGCCTCGTCTTCCTCCGAGCGGGTCCACGTCCAGAGCCTCTTCATGCAGCGTGTGGGCGTTTCTCCTGCATGAATACATTTATTTTAATTAAAATTATCTTTTTTTTGTGGTAAATATTATTTTAATTCTTTTACCTACTACTTAAAGCCAAGTGTTTCTGTTTCTTCCGAGCGTGAATACGTTTAGAGTATAAAGTAAAATGTCCCTTCTTTGTCTCTTGGATGCCGCAGAGTGCGAGTTCCTCTGCACCAATGGGACGTGTCTGCGTCTCGGCTCGCTGATCTGCAACCAGCTGAACGACTGCGGGGACAACGGCGATGAGGAGAGCTGCCCGAGGTCGCCCAGCACCCTCCGCGGGCGTCTTCTACTGTGAGTGCCCTCTGTACCCCCCCCCCCCCACACACACACACACCTAGCTAGCGCATACCATGTGGATGTTGAAACTGGGGGGCGGGGCTTCGTACTTGAAATCAGGGTTCTTACGGTCATGGAAAACCTTGAAGATTCCTGGAATAAAAAATGTGATCCCAAAAGTTTTGGAGAAGTCATGAAAATGTGTTTTATATTCGCATATTCATTTAGACAGTTTAATTTAAGAGAATGCAAATGTATATACATATTTATTCTTATTATTAGAATTCAAAAAATGGTTATTTCCAGGGCTGGAAAAGTCCTGGAATAATAAATTAAATCCGAAAAGTTAAGGAACATTTATTTATTTTCATATGTTCATTTAGACAGTTTTATTTAAGAGAATAAACATTTATATACATATTTATTCTTATTATTTGAATTTTAAAAAGGGTTATTTCCAGGCCTGGAAAATTCCTGGAATAAAAAAGTGTAATCCCAAAAGTTTGGGAGAAATCGTAAAAATGTGTTTTATATGCACATGTTCATTTACACAGTTTAATTTAAGAGAATACACATTTAAATATATATATATATATATGTATTCTTTTAATCAAACTGGTGTCTCTCATTTAAGGTGTATACTCGCGTATACACCGAGATTTCACAAAATGTTTGGTGATGGAAATTTGGTTTAAAATCATGGAAAAGTCCTGGAAAGTCATGGAAAATCATGTAAATTACGGAAAAGTCATAGAAAATATGGAAATCCATTGGTCAACATGTTTCCTTGGATCCAACTTGTGTGTCGCGTGGATTTCAAACCCATCAGCACCAAAATAAAACTGAAGAAGCTGCATTTTCTTCATAAAACCCTCGCTGCATATTTAATAAACAATACGCATCAACTTTTCATACCGGAGCCACAGACAGCGTCTCATCACAGACACTCAGGAGGAGACGTTCACGAAGGAAACCCTGCGAGTCCGTGATGAGGGAACAGCATCTCCCTCGAAATGATTAAAACTGATGAGCAGGATGAAAAAGAAAGGAGCCAATCACGTCCTCGCCGGGTTTCATTGTGCTCGCACCTGTCGTTCCCTCGCTGGTCACAGATGCTCTTCCATTTGTAAAACACGTAACAATTAAAACAGGAAAGGAAACTAACAATTATTAAAAACAATCGAATGTTCTCACGAAATCCCACAACTGCAAATTGCTTTTCATTTTCAAATATTACTCCCCATTGTCTCTATAGATGGACTCCATGCACATGAGTGAGGAATCTCCATGGCAACAGGGACACGGTTTTGGTGTCGGACGCGTTCTGGAGGGCGAGCGCCGGCCTCGTGTCGGCGCCGTCGGGACGTCGACGCGCCGTCACTTCCATCCTTTTATTGCAGAACAGAAACATAAAGGAAACTCGTCTCAAACAGAAACATAAATAAAAAATCGCTTTGTCTTAAATGCGGTTTTAAGCTATTTCGCCCTTCCGCTCTCTCGCCAAACACACCTGGCTGAGCTCAGGTGACGTCACATATAGAGTTAACGCCCCGTGACGTCATCATTGCGTCATCGTTGCATCATCGTCGTCAGTCATAACGGTCCTGATGCTGCCCCTGGGGGGGCGGGGCCTCAGTCGGACGTTTTTCTGTCTAAATCTCTTTGATGCTTTTATAAGCCCCCCCCCCCCCACACACACACACACACACACAAGCACACACTCGACCCCCTCTCCTCCTGCCCTGTTGAGCAACACTGTCCAGGGACCGAGATGAGAGTGTTCCCTCGACTCGTCGCAATCAATGGAAACAAAGAGAGAGACACGGAGAGAGAGATGGAGAGATGGAGAGAGAGAGGGTGAAGGAGAGATGGAGAGAGAGAGGGTGAAGGAGAGATGGAGAGAGAGAGGGTGAAGGAGAGATGGAGAGAGAGGGTGAAGGAGAGATGGAGAGAGAGAGGGTGAAGGAGAGATGGAGAGAGAGGGTGAAGGAGAGATGGAGAGAGAGAGGGTGAAGGACACCGATGGGCTCCGATGGCGGTCTGCCAGGACACTTTGATGTGCTGCAGCGTTCTTTTAGGAGGAGAGGGGAAACTTTTTTACGGCAGCACTTTCATCCTCAGCTCTGTGTGTGTGTGTGTGTGTGTGTGTGTGTGTGTGTGTGTCTGTGTCTGTGTGTGTGTGTGTGTGTGTGTGTGTGTCTCCCTCATCCCTACCACAAATGCGTTTCACCTCTTCTCCTTTTCGCACGCCCTTCTTTTCTGTCCACGACGCACTGGGACAATCTTTTTCCTTTTTAATTGTTATTATTTTGAGAGGGTGTGTGTGTGTGTGTGTGTGTGTGTGTGTGTGTGTGTGTGTGTGTGTGTGTGTGTGTGTGTGTGGGTGTGTTTGTGTGTCTGTGTGTGTGTGTGTGTGTGTGTGTGTGTTTATATAATCCTGAGCCGGGTATTTAAAATATTTAGTTCTGGGTAAAAGCCGTATACGATGATTGCTATTTTCCTGAGCCGGCGCACATTCTCTGGTGAGAGAGAGAGAGAGAGGGAGAGAGAGAGCTGGAAGTGAGACAGAGAGAGAGAGAGAGAGCTGGAAGTGAGACAGAGAGAGAGAGAGAGAGCTGGAAGTGAGACAGAGCGCTCGACAGACATGGAGGTGGAGAGAGAGAGAGAGAGAGAGAGACATATACAATGTTACTGTGGTAATGGGGTTTGCCATCTTGTTGTAGCCGCTGGCTGTTGCCGTGGCAGTGGCAGACAGATGGATCATGAATACTGTCTAGACACACACGTACACACACACACACACACACACACACTCACACACACACACTCACACACACCTTCTCTCCAGGGCCGTGGAGCTGGCTTCCCTCATGCCGTGAAGTCGTTATTAACGTCGTTAATTACACCTGTGTTCTTCCTGCAGAGACCGCCGGCGCTGAGTCCAGCGGAAGCGTTTCGGAACGTTAGCCGACTATTGGAGTGGAGCTGGTGGTGGAGCTCAGGGGGCTAACGTAGCAACGTGCTAACGTAGCAACGTGCTAACGTAGCAACATGCTAACGCAGCAACGTTAAAGGTGCTAACGCCGTCGCTCAGAGCGCTGACACAGCGTAGAGCGGTCGTGTGTTCACGTGTTCCCTCAGGTTCACTCTGTTGGCCCAGGCGTCGCCATGTTGAGAGCCGTGTTGAGTCAATGATGAGCTCTGAATTTTCTATTGTGCGCCTTTTAAATCATTTAAAATACATATTTGTTGTATATCTCTGGGCAGTTTACTGACTCACACCTACTGTGTGTCATAGTGGACTCCTCCAGTCCAGACTGTACCTGAGACACTTTGAGTTGAGGTCATGCCTTTCTCTCACCATTGCTCAGGAAGAGGCTGATGCTTAAAGGTGGTTGTAGAGAACATTATGGGTTCTTTGCAGAACTCTTTTAAAAATGTGTTCTTTAAGGAACCCTGGTTTGAAAGGTTCTCTGAGGAACTAGATATGGTGCCTTAAAGAACCATTTTAAGGTTCTTGGATACACCTTTATAGGTTCTTTGAAGAACTCTTTTTGGTAATGGTTCTTTAAAGAACCCTGGTTTGAAAGGTTCTCTGAGGAACCAGAAATAGTTCTTCTATGGCGTCACTCTGAAGAACTATTTTCGGTTCCAGGTGGCACCTTCATGTTTCTGTGTACTTTAAAACAAATCCACTCATTTTATTAACTTCATGTTTGCAGGTATCTGGCCTGACATGAATATTAAAACACGTTGTATAACACGGACGTCCTAAAATACGAGAACATTTATCATTTACAGAACACACACAGGGCCCAGTGTGGAGGAGCATCGGATTCGGTCTTTTATTCTGAAATCCAAATCAATCTGTGATGAGAATTCAGCAGAAACGTTGTTGTTATTGAATCCCGGTTGACGTCGTTGTGTTGAGTGCTTCTCGCTGTCCAGCCACCGGATTCCATTAGTTTTAGTTTGATGTTTTTGAAGAGCGGGGCGTATCCAGACCCCCGCGTCCACAACCTCATTCTCCTGATTCCTGCTCTTACTCGCCATGAGAAGCATCTGAGGAGCGTTCCTCGGCCGTCTCCTGTGCTTCTTTTATTTTATTCCTCCTCCTCCTCCTCCTCCTCCTCCTCCTCCTCCTCCTCCGGGGTTCTCCGCCCGCCTCCATCTCTATTTCCTCCCGTGCTTTCCAGCACTTACGTCTCATCTCACGGTTGATCGAGCCTCCGGTCAGCTGTCTTCTCATCCCTCCTCTTTTCTTTTCTTTTTTTTCCACCCCCTCGTGTATTTCTTATTCTTCCTCCTTATCTCCCCTTCCGCTCAGAAAGCCCACGTCGGGCGACGTATGCCGTCGACGCGGTGGAGTCTCGTTATCGGGACTCGACCTCCGCCGCGACTCGGAGGTCGATGAGGCAGCGAGTGGGCGGAGCTGCAGGATGCTGCTAATTGATTGGCCGCGTGGGAGGGCGGCGGCATGTGACCTCCTGACCTCGGGCATGCCGGGGATAGTAATCATCTGTGTGGGTTTCTATGTTCCTTCTATGTGTTATTTAAATTGTCTGCATTGCATTTGAACTGCTGTACAATGTGAGGATTATTTATTACGACAAAGAAACATTATCTTGCATATTTGGCGTATCGGACCAAAGTTTAAAGACGGCCGAAGGAATGTCGTCGTAGTACGGGCCATTTTAAATATGTAAAACCAATGTTGGGGAACACGACACACCCTCATAACATCTGTTTTTAAAATATATATTTGGGGAATAACCTGAAGGTTCTCTTTCACTTCCCTTCCTCATTCGTTCTCTCCGTCGTTGCCGCGTTCATCTGCATTTTCTCCGTCTTTCAGTCTCTGTCGTTGTCTCTCGCCCCCCCCCCCCCCCCCCCCTCTATCCTCCTACCTACTAAACCCGGCGGTGCGGTCTTTGAAGCCCGTTAAATGTTGTGGTTTTATTTGTGTTCTCGGGGTCAGAGATGAGTGGCGCCCGGCTGTAAGTCTGCGCGGCCAATTAAAGCTGCAGATGCCGAAGAGCGCGGCCGCCGTCGGCCTCGCCCCGCCGCTGAACTCGAACGTCCTCTCCGCCTGGTCAACTCCAGAGGACCGTTGAGTCAGAAAGGGCCGGCGGGGCCGAGGAGATTGTTGAATCGCTTTTTCGGGGATATTCACGAGGGCTTAATATTCAAGAAGTTGTTTGGTTTTATTTGATTTTGTTCTGGTCAAAGTTTGAGGGTGTTGGAGTGTCGATAGCAGATTGAGTGCACTCCAAAAAACATCTCACAAAATGATGCACATCTCCATACAGCCAAACGAAAGAAAAATCAAAGAGGCGTATGCGGCTCGATGTCATTCATTGTTGAGTTTTTTTTGGAGGGTTGGAGAGCGTTTCAGAAGCTCTGAGTGTCATAGAATGTTTCTCAATGGACGGCCATGTTCTCTGAACTCAAGGTAAACACAGAACAACACAAAGAAGGACGGTTCTGCATATCACGGCATTAAAGGGGCACTTGAGGATTAGTTTATGTGTCACGAGTGCTACACAGCGACCTGCTGCCCTCTGGGCTCTGGAGGGAGCTTCTGCTTCAGCAATTTAAAAGTTTGAGACATGGGGTTTGTAAAATGTGAAAAATGTGAGCCAAAATAATGAAAACACTGAGTTGTAGCAACATGGCTACCACTAGCAACATGGCTACCTCTAGCAACATGGCTACCACTAGCAACATGGCTACCTCTAGCTACATGGCTACCTCTAGCAACATGGCTACCACTAGCAACATGGCTACCACTAGCAACATGGCTACCTCTAGCAACATGGCTACCACTAGCAACATGGCTACCTCTAGCTACATGGCTACCTCTAGCAACATGGCTACAACTAGCAACATGACTACCACTAGCAACATGGCTACCACTAGTAGCCCAGCTACCACTACTAGCCCGGCTACATCTAGCAGCCTGGCTACCACTAGCAACATGGCTAACACTAGCATCCTGGCTACCACTAGCACTCTGGCTACCACTAGCAGCCTGGCTACCACTAGCAACATGGCTACCACTAGCACTCTGGCTACCACTAGCATCCTGGATACAACTAGCAACATGGCTACATCTAGCAGCCTGGCTACCACTAGTGTAAGAGTAGTTTCTATGTTATAAACCTAATTACATGTAGGAGTTATGACCACTAGTCAGCGCTGTTCAGGCGCCGGCAGGGGTGAGGGGAGAAGAGGAGAAAGAGAAGAAGAGACAAGACTTGGCGGTACAGTTGGAAGTGGAGTGACAACTAAAGTTATGAGTAAAACCCAGAACGGCTTGGACTGAGTTATTCCTGCGCACACACCCACATCGCTTACACTAGCAACATGGCTACCAGTAGCAACATGGCTTCCACTAGTAACCCGGCTACCACTAATAGCCCGGCTACATCTAGCAGCCTGGTTACCACTAGCAACATGGCTACCACTAGCATCCTGGCTACCATTAGCAAGATGGCTACCACTAGCATCCTGGCTACCATTAGCAAGATGGCTACCACTAGCATCCTGGCTAACATTAGCAAGATGGCTACCACTAGCATCCTGGCTACCATTAGCAAGATGGCTACCACTAGCATCCTGGCTACGGTCTAACACAAGAAACAACCCTAAGAATCCCAAATGAACTGGAAACCCAAACCGCTGTTTAAAGGAGTTAGCAGGCTGTGTTGCTCCTAGCTTAGTAGTAACAGTTTGTATCTCTCTTGCTCCGCCTCTTCTCCATCGCTGTCGCTCTTGAAGCCAGATCTTCCACGGTTAACATCCACATCACTCCAGTTGTTCCAACGCACGCCATGTTTTCTACCCGGCGATAGCGACTAGTGAGCGAACTGATTTCTGGTTGTCTTTGAGGCGTCACATTATGTTGAGGGCTTTTATTGTGAAAGGTCGGAACGGAACCTGTTGACAATGTGGGAGGTGATAAAGAGCCGAGCCTCCGCGTTATCACGAGATGAGAAAGCGCTGTCCCTCTTCTCTTGCCGTACACTGAGCCATCCTTTTGGCCAGGAGGAGGCGACATTTAGGCTCATACGGGAACCAATCGCGACGCAGTGTCATGGCACCACGCTCTTTAATTACCTTCACAGTGAAAATGCGGAAGGTTTTGTTTTGATCGCCGTGTTATTCGCATAAGTCAAAAGGTATTCAACCGAATCGCATGGAATTTGGTGGGATGATTGG
Organism: Pseudoliparis swirei; assembly: GCF_029220125.1. Lineage (NCBI taxonomy): Eukaryota > Metazoa > Chordata > Actinopteri > Perciformes > Liparidae > Pseudoliparis > Pseudoliparis swirei. The sequence continues at coordinate 23,355,275 of NC_079403.1, forward strand.
TTATTATCCGGGGACCATTTGATTAGATTTTGGGATCGATCGGGTCAAAGGTCAAGGTCAAGGTCATGAAAAAGTCAAAATCTTCTTTTTACCATAGCACGGTTAATTTTTATCCAATTGGCATGCAACTAATGCCAAACTGTTCACAATTCAATGTCCAATCTTGTGATATGCGAAGGTATGCGCTCTACCGAGTGCCCATTCTAGTTACATCGTGTTGTGAAACAAAACCTGACGACTTCAACGCACGTATACAATAAAAAGTGCGATGAACTGCCCTTTTAATTTGCTACATTTGATCATAAAAGCTGTGATCACAGAGTCAGTGAATGAAATAAATGTACGGCGTTTTAACCTTTGTCATTCAAATGCGACTCTCCGCTGCCCGTTTTCATAATGAATGTGTGTAGAATGTGTTCGTCCCTCATATTGTCTCAGCAGGCTTTGAAAGCCCTGAATGCAAACATGAAGAATGAGCGGCGAACAATGAACTCTGTGTGATTTCTCATGTCTTGTCGCCCCAGAAGTCTTCAACAGATCGGCGCCGGGTGGTTGGAGGTTTTGTTTTTTTCTCTCACGTGTGGTACTGCTCCCTGATTGGGTGACATCTTCTGCAGCTGTGGCCTGACTGGAGCCAAGTTTACTTTTTTTATTCATGCACTTTTTTAAATTTTTTAAGCTCTGTTTTTTTTAATATTCCGCCTTTTCACGCCGGCCGTGTGGGCGAGGGAAGGTGCAAAATGTTAAGTTTGAAAGAAAGCACAGGCGTCGCAGGTGGAGCTGAACCAGATGAAGGATCGAGTCTCTCTTCGGGGGGGAACTCATCACCTCTCCGTCCTCTTTGCACCGCAGACCGACTTTACTGCTGATACCGTCTTTTTTCTTCCTCTTCTTTTTTTTTGGGGTGGGGGGGGGGGGCTTCCACAGGGCTGGGAATTTTAAATATTGTTTTCGCATCTTGGAAAAGACGGAGACGGAGCGGTCTCCGGGCGGCTGCAGTCTGGATCTGGGTATGCGGGGGTCTACTTCATAACACCCTCCTCCTCCTCCTCCTCCTCCTCTCTGCTGTTTTCCTTCAGCATAGTTTACATTCCCGAGTCTGTTCTCCGGCTACCGCTGTAAGAAAACAAAAAATGCGTTGCGATGCTACTGTCCCCCCCCCCCCCCCACCACCCCACCACCACCGGCCCCTCCTGTGTCGTTAGCATGCATAACAGGCACACTCCGGTGAACAGGTCGAGGTCAGAGGTCAAGGGTGAGTGCAGCTAATGCTTTCACGCTCTTGATTCAGCTCCTCTCGGGTGTAATACCCGCCTGTCAATTTGTTTGAGCTGCGGATTTACATAATGAATTTATATTAGCCAGTGTTCTCCACACACTCCCTCCTTCACTCCCCTCTCTCTCTCTTAGTGTTGCAATTACTCCCCTTGCCCCCCCCCCCCCCACCCGCCTCGTTCTCTTCCCTCCACCTCCACCGCGCCCCTCATCAAGTTTACCAAGTGCCCAGAGAGCAGAGTGTTTAAATGCAAACGAGCCTCATTTCCCAAACTGACGCCACGGCCCAAGTATGCCTCTCACACACACACACACACACACACACACACACACACAACAAGCCCGAGCCCCGCTGAGAGGCTCCGACAAGAGATGGATGGATGGAGAGAGAGTGACTGATGGAAAGCGGGGAGAGGAGTGGGTATTCTTCTTGCGATGGTGAAACGCGGTAGACATTCCTGCCAGAGGAGGTGGTGAACACGCCTCCGTCGAGTTCACCGTAACATTCCTCTCCCCGCGCATGTTTAATGCGTCCCACTCACAGAGAGCGAGTTCACCGCAGCGTCTTGGAGGTGCGGCAGAGTTATTAAAAACAGCCTTGAAGGCGTTGACATAGGATTTAGATTTAGTTTCATTCTGATGGGCAACTTCTGGTTTTGTGTGTTTCATCCATCTGGAGTTTCCCTGGAGCCGATCCCAGCTGACATTTGGCGAAGGGTTCACCTGTCAGGGCAGCCATGATGCTCACACACTCACACCTACCGGCAACGTAGAGATCAATTAACCTGACTGCATGTCTTTGGGAGGCAGCCGGAGAACCCGGAGAGAACCCACGCTGCCACGGGGAGAACATGCGCCACGCAGACGGACCGCCCACAGCGGGATTTGAACCCACGGCCCTCTGGCTGGGAGGCGACAGTGCTAACCACTACGCCACCGTGAAGTGTGTTTCCATTCAATTCAATATCACAAATTACCAATGTGTGCCTCAGAGGGCTTTACAATCTGCACACACACTTACGTACATGTGTTTCTTGTCCGTTGTGTCTATTATTTTTCTGTATGACTTGTTGGTGGCAAATGAGTTGAACTTTCATCCTCTTGTAGAGAAACTGTAAATCTGATACCTCCCTTTGGTCCGCTCTCCCCCTGTCCCTCATTGGCCGCGTCAACCTCATCAAAATAGTAATTATTCCCAAATTTCTATAGATGTCTCAACATATTCCGATCTTCATGAAAAACATAATTTTTCCGACAGACTAACTCCTCATTTACCCGAATATGAGTGGAAGCTGCAACAGGTGTGAACCGTCACCTGCCGACCACACCCGGATGTTTTGGTCGTGCCCAGATTTAAATATCCAACGTGTCGTCCCATTGACAGCCTGTGGATCCCCATCCCTAGAAAACATGAAATACACTTCAAAATAATAGCTCCAGTATGTCTGCATCCCAGTTATTTAAGAAGTATAGCATATGTGTGTGTGTAGGTGTGTGTGTGTGTGTGTGTGTGTGCATATTGTCTGTTCTCCTATCCCCCCGCTTTTTCTTTCAGTTCCCCCGTCTCGGGGAGTGTGTGCTCGGTGATGATGACTGCCCCCCTCCTGTCCTCATACTTAGTTTGATAGACTTCTCTATCCTCCTCCTCCTCCTCCTCCCTCAGTCTATTTGGACCCAGTGTGTGTGCTAGGTAATGGTGCAGCTGGGCCATTAAAAGCGGGGGGCTATTTGACAGCGCCCCACGCCTTTCATACCCTCCAACCCCATGGATGAGGAGAGAGAGAGAGCTGAAGTTAGGCCTCTCTCTCTCTCTCTCTCTCTCTCTGGTAAACCACCGACGGTCTTTCTCTTCTCTCTCGGCCGCCCTCCCACTCCGTCTTTCGGAGGTTGTGTATGTACGTGTTTGAAGTCTGTCCATTTGTCTTAGAGGATTGTGCGGAGCTTGTATTGACTATTGAGTGAGTGTGCGTGAGTGTGTGAGTGTGTGTGTCTCGGGAGAACTGAAGGTGTTAAAGGCTTGATGTGAATAGCCTTCATCTGTCAGCCACAAAGGTCGGCAAGGGCGACACTGAAAGTCCTGGGTGGTCCGGCGTTTTCCATTTAAAACCCCCGCCATTCACACACACATTTGTCTACTGTAAGAGACGGGGGGGGGGGGCAGCTTCATCCTCAGAGTGTGTGTGGTTCAGGTTTTAACTCGTCATCCACGCTGACAGGTCCAGAGAAGACACGTACACTAACGTTCTAAAGTTTGGGGTCCATGAAAACTCACACTTATATTTATTTAATGAATAAAAAATATAGTCAAGACATTGACGAGGTTAGAAATAATGATTTTTATTGTAAATATTAATGCTGTTCTTCAAACGTGTGGCTCAAAGGAAACCAGTTTTATAGCTTCTCTTAGCAGCATCACTGTTTTCAGCTGCGCTCACAGTAAAGTGTTTTCTACCCCTCCGTTCGTCTTCTAAGGCGATAACACAACGTACCACTAGAACACTGGAGATGGGCCTCTACACACCTCTGTAGAGACTTCATTAAACACCAGAGAATAGTCATGTACCACATTAACTATGTAGAGAGAGTATTTATGATTCATTTAATGTTATCTTCATTGAAAAAAAACAGTGATTTACTTTGACAAATAAGGACATTTCTACGTGACCCCAAACTTTTGAACGGTAGTGTACATCCAATGAGGATATTGTAATATCCTCGACTGTAGATTAGAATAGGAAAACAATGTGGAAAATGTGGGAGGCCTGAAGATATTGAAAATAACGTTGTGAACATAAAAAGATACTTATCCTTGTGTTCCAATTTCCATGTTCGAGGGGATCGGATCGTTGGGATTCGAGCGTCTCAAGAAGCGCTCAGTGGACTCCGGGAAGTGAAGATCTGGGTTCATACGTCATTCCCATTCCTTTATATATATAAATATATATACATATATGTATTTATATAATACATATATATATTTATATATATAAATATATATATATACAGTATATATTTATATATATATATATATATTTATATATAAATATATATATATATATACTGAGCAATTCAAAAGAAATGAGGCTTTTATTTGTTAATTCGTGAGATGAATGCTGTTTGAAGAATGACTTTCATATTGCATTTCTTCACAATACATGTTTTACACCTAAAGTAAATCAAGGTTAGACATTCACTTCCCACGTAAATGTTTTATTGCGATGAAGATGCTAAATTATTATATCTTTTCCTGGTTTTCCAGTTTAGAGTGTATTTTTATTATTATTTATGGGTGCAGTATAAAATCCAACAGCCTCAAACTTGGACATTAAGTATGAATTATTTACGGCCCCAAAAAATATGAAAACTGAAGATAAAAATTAGAAAAGCTGGAAACTGACATTCTTTTACGGCAACGAGGAAAAACAAGCAGTTCAGACGCCTTTCTTTGTGCGTGTGTGTGTGTGTGTGTGTGTGTCGAAGCAGAGTGTTAATTATAACTGTCTGACACCTCTGGGTTCCCAGACTGGGAGGCCTCGCAGAACAGCCAGCAGTCAGTCAGTCAGTCAGCAAGCCAGCCGTGTGTGTGTGTGTGTGTGTGTGTGTGTGTGGCACGTTTCCATCTGCATCCTCCACTGTCACATTGCCATAGAGAGAGAGAAAGAGAGAGAGAGAGAGAGTCCCCACGGACACCACTCACCACACAGTGTCACCTTCTCCCTCCTCCTCCTCCTCCTCCTCTTCCTCCTCCTCACCACCAGGACGGCCCAACAGACACTTGCGATGCTAAAAATGTGTTTGTGTTATGCAAATGAAAAAAGGTACTTCCGTTGGACCCCCGGGGGTCTGCAATGACATTGTGTGTGTTTGTGTGTGTGTGTGTGTGTGTGTGAGTGGAAGACAGACAGATATAACACAGTCTAGCTGTGTTTTTGTATCACGAGCTGAACCCCTAGTGCTTAAACTCATTTGTCATACATGCCACAGCCGGCTCCTCCACTCTGCTGTGTGTGTGTGTGTGTGTGTGTGTGTGTGTGTGTGTGTGTGTGTGCGTCCCATCAGATCAAGAGGTGACAGTCCGTGGTATTTCATTGTTTCGCATTCCAGACGCGTTCTCCTGCCGCAGTCGTTTTCCAGCGTTGTGAAGACGTTATTGATCCGGGGACGCCGGCTGAGCGGGTCGGCTGCGGTTCTGTTTCTGCCGACCTCCGCAGAATTCTCCTTCTGTCGGCTCCGCAGCAGCAGTTAACACAACTTAAAAAAAGACTCCAGCAGTGTGGACCCAACATAAAACAGATTTCTCTGTGAATTAATGGGATACTATACGACATAATCATGTAAAGAATTCTACTTTTTCCTTTTTTCAGGTCCATCTGCAAAACGACAGAGAAACAACTTTTTAAAATACTCGTTTTCTGAATGGATTTTGGGTTTCCATCGGCATGATGTTCATTTCGTACTTTTTTTTATTGGATGCTACTTTTAAATATATTTAAATCTCACGTACACCCATTTGAGAACCTTCGAGAGACACCTTAATTAAAGCAGGGTTCGCTTAGGGGCGGGGCTACACGGTGATTGACAGGTCGTACGCGGTCGTCTCTCCTCTGCGTTCCACATTAGGCCCCTCCCCATTTCATTTGGCCCCTCCCCATTCATCAGATGCCAAACTCGAGGCTTCCAGACATCGACGGTCTTTCAGAACGGTTCATTCGCATACATCTATACACACAAGAGTTATTATAATTTTTACCTTCGCATTGAAAATGTGGAAGGTTATGTTTTGATCGGCGTGTATTTATTTATTTGTATGCGTGTTACTCGCATAACTCAAAAAATATTAAACCGAATCGCATGAAATTTGGTGGGATGATTGGTTATTATCCGGGGAACCTTTGATTAGATTTTGGGATCGATCGGGTCAAAGGTCAAGGTCAAGGTCATGAAAAGGTAAACATCTTCTTGAATCGCATGAAATTTGGTGGGATGATTGGTTATTATCCGGGGACCATTTAATTAGATTTTGGGATCGATCAGGTCTAAGGTCAAGGTCAGGGGTCCCCAAACTTTTTCCTGAGAGGGCCACATAACGTTTCCCTTGTCTGCTGGAGGGCCAGCTGGGGGGGGGGGGGGGGGTGCTAGTGAGAGTGTGCTCACCTGCGTGCGCGCATCACACTGTGAGCGCTGCGCGTGCAAACAGCATTTAACGGAGCTCTGATCGCTCTTTTAATGAAGTATCGATTCTAAAAATATGCTAAATCACATCGTTTTTAACGTACGGGTACTTCGTTAGCATCGCTACACCGTGCAGCGTGACAGCAGCAGATGTAGCGGACTAACATTCAAGCTAACCTAACTTCCCAAACGCTGTGGACATCTGAACGCTGATTGGCCGAGACGCGACACGTCCATCAAAGATGTTTTATTGCGAAGAGCACCACTCCACATTTTCTCCGCGTCTCACTGCAATCTCAACGGCAGCGGGCAGGGTGAAAAGAAAAAAAATCGGAACGCGTCTCTGGTATTGTTCAGGGGGCCGGTCCAAATGTGGAGGCGGGCCGGATCCGGCCCACGGGCCGTAGTTTGGGGGCCACTGGTCAAGGTCATGAAAAGGTCAACATCTTCTTTTTACCATCAATTTCAATCCAATTGGCATGCAACTAATGCCAAAATGTTCATAATTCAATGCCCAATCTTGTGATATGCGAAGGTATGCGCTCTACCAAGTGCCCGTTCTAGTTTTAACATGTTTTTAAGGAAGCATGGGTGAACACTGTGTGATTTTATTATTTGTAAACTCCCTCCAGTCACGGGGCGTCTTCCTCCGCCTCGACGGCTGCTGCACTGCACCACGACATCTGTGCCCCGATGTGCAGGTTGCCAGATAATTCCTCGTGAAGCGTTCTCCCCTATTAACCAAATTAGTTTCTCGAGCTTTTTTTGCGAGACGCTACGCCGGGTTGCGAATAACAGACGGAGGATAAACAGACGGGACCGCCCTGTCGGCCGGCTGCCGTCAGCATAAAACGACACTTTGAAAACACGGCGGCAGCTTTCATTTTGAGAAAATCTAAAGTTTTGAACCTGAGAAGAAAAATACAACCCGGCAGCTAATGGACAGCGGAGAGAAAATATTTATAAAACTAGTCTACGACCAGCGGACGCCATTTTCTATTTCAGCTAGCTAGCTCACTTTCCATGTTTAGCTAAGCTAGTTAGCCTGCTCACCTGTTTCAATGGAGGAAGTGAAGCTAAGCGGCCGGCATCACAGATGGGCGGCCATGTTTTTTCTGTCTCATGGGCGGCCATGTTTTTTCTGTCTCTTTGGCGGCCATGTTTTTTCTGTCTCATGGGCGGCCATGTTTTTTCTGTCTTATGGGCGGCCATGTTTTTTCTGTCTCATGGGCGGCCATGTTTTTTCTCTCTCATTGGCGGCCATGTTTTTTCTGTCTCATTGGCAGCCATGTTTTTTCTGTCTCATGGGCGGCCATGTTTTTTCTGTCTCATGGGCGGCCATGTTTTTTCTGTCACATTGGCGGCCATGTTTTTCTGTCTCATGGGCGGCCATGTTTTTTCTGTCTCATTGGCGGCCATGTTTTTCTGTCTCATGGGCGGCCATGTTTTTTCTGTCATTGGCGGCCATGTTTTTCTGTCTCATGGGCGGCCATGTTTTTTCTGTCTCATTGGCGGCCATGTTTTTCTGTCTCATGGGCGGCCATGTTTTTTCTGTCATTGGCGGCCATGTTTTTCTGTCTCATGGGCGGCCATGTTTTTCTGTCTCATTGGCGGCCATGTTTTTCTGTCTCATGGGCGGCCATGTTTTTTCTGTCTCATTGGCGGTGGTCCCGTCTGTTTATCATCCGTCTGTTATTCGCAACCCGGCGTAGCGTCTCGCAAAAAAAGCTCGAGGAACTAATTTTCTGTCTCATGGGCGGCCATGTTTTTTCTCTCTCATGGGCGGCCATGTTTTTTCTGTCTCATGGGCGGCCATGTTTTTTCTGTCTCAGTGACTCGTGGTGGATTTCTGAGGGGAAACCCTGCAGACTCCGAACGGGCGGTGATGCAATCGCTCGCTGGTGACACCGCGCCGCCATTGGACGACCGCTACAAGTGATTTACAGCCTCTGACAAGGCAGATTGATACTCTACGTGTCTGACAACGTAATGGAAAATATCTTGGAGAGAAGTACTAATATTTTCTTTGACTTTTTCCCTCGATCCAAAATCTCGTCCTGAAATCTTGCGTCGAAATCAGCGAGCAGTTTAGCCTCGGCATCGAAGATCTTTCTTAAAACACTCGAATCTCTTTTCTCCAACGAACAACAATGAGCTTGTCAGCGAAAAAAGAAAAGAAAAGAAGCAGCATTTTTAAGGCCATGTAGGAGTTCCCCGGGAGGTGAGCTCGCAGCGCTTCTCCCTCAACGCCGGACCGACTTCTTAAATAGTTTTTGCAATTATTCATTTAGACAAAAGAACATGGGATATAAAGTCTAGGTTTCTTTTTGAATACCAAGTTCCCAGAGGATTCCCCTCAGGAGACGGTGGAGACCAACACCGAGATCAAAGGAGGAGGGACATCGGGCTTTGAGTTTTTAGACAACACAACTTTAAAGTGAAATAGTTGAGGTGAGTCTGTTTGTTGTTGACACCTCAGGGGGTGTGGCTGGGAACCACGATTTAAAATGTAAATAAACAGAGGAAGAATAACGACGGAGGTGGAAGAGAGAAACGGAAGAAGAGGCCACGAGAAGTGGTTGTTGTTGTCCTATAAACAGGTCTGGTGGGGTCTAATGACAGGCTCCAGAGAGCGCGCTGTCGTCAGCTGCTGCCGCCGCCGGGCACGGGACGCCATCCACAGGGCGCCATCCACAGGGCGCCACGCACAGGGCGCCATCCACAGGGCGCCATCCACAGGGCGCCATCCACAGGGCGCCACGCACAGGGCGCCACGCACAGGGCGCCATGCACAGGGTGCCATGCACGGGACGCCACACCCATTCCAGCAGCTGGCGTGTGAGTGGCGTGGTGGTTCTACCTGTGTTCTTCGCTCAGGGTGAGTCAGGAAGTATAAGAGAGAGAGGAGGCGGGGCTTGTTGTGCTGTTGACTATACGGCAGCCATGTTGCACGGTAACAACGGAGAGTGTAAAAGGCCTGATGTGTTATCACGATGTCCTGTTGAATTATTGTGCAAGTCACCGTGAGATCAGGTCGCACACACACACACACACACAAACACACACACACACACAACCAAACACACACACACACACACAACCAAACACACACACACACACAATCAAACACACACACAACCAAACACACACACACAACCAAACACACACACACAGCAAACACACACACACAATCAAACACACACACACACAACCAAACACACACACACACAACCAAACACACACACACAACCAAACACACACACACACAACCAAACACACACACACACAACCAAACACACACACACACACAACCAAACACACACACACAACCAAACACACACACAACCACACTCACACACAAACACACACACACAACCAAACACACACACAACCAAACACACACACACAACCAAACACACACAAACACACACACACAACCAAACACACACACATACAACACACACACAACACACACACAAACAACACACACAACACACACACAACCAAACACACACACACAACCAAACACACACAAACACACACACACAACCAAACACACACACACTTCCTCAGAAATTCCATTCATCGGCGTTAATTATAATGAACGGGACGTAAGAAACGAGACAAACTAATCTCATTGAGAGAAGTTCCTCCACACACACACACACACACACACTGCTGCCGGTCCTCTCGGCCCCCCCCCCCCTCCCTGTGTGAGAGTTGTTCTTTTTGGAGTCGCGCTGCCCTTTCCAAAGCGCCCGGCGCCCCGGGCTCTCATCGGTATTCTGCTTCTCTCTTTGTTTTAAGGAGAATCGTCTCGACTCTCAACGTTTTGCAATAAGACGCGGAAAACGGAACGCAGACCAAAAACGATATGATTCACCTGGGTACCGCTCTCTTTTCTCTCTTTCTTATAACTCCCCTGTGCGTGACAGACACACACACACACACACACACACACGCAGACAGACACACACGCAGAATCTAGATCGAGCCAGCTCTTGTTCTCGGGAAACCGTCTCATTAACGCGCCCTTATGCCCATCCATCACAGAACACACACACACACACATACACACACGTTCACCCGTACACACACACACATTCACTCATACACGTACACACACACGTGTGCACGCCACGCCGTATTATCCACCCGTCCATCACGGCCAATCAGTCGGTAAACCTGATGCATCTTTCATGTCCTGGATTCGTTCACCTGTTGAGAACCAACAGAATCCAATATGGACTCAGTTTAGTGACCCAGAAGAGTTCATGTAGGACGTCTGCTGGACACACACACACACACACACACAAAGACAGACACACACAAAGACACACACACACAGACACACACACACACACAAGGGTTCATGTAGGACGTCTGCTGGAAACACACACAGACACACACACACAGACACACACACACACACACAGAATAACTCATGTAGGACGTCTGCTGGACACACACACACACAGACATAGACACACTAACACACACACACACTGACACACACACACAGACATAGACACACTAACACACACACACACTGACACACACACACAGACATAGACACACTAACACACACACACACTGACACACACACACAGACATAGACACACTAACACACACACGCAGACACACACTGACAGACACACACACACACAGAATAACTCATGTAGGACGTCTGCTGGACACACACACTAACACACACACACACAAACACACAGACACACACACACACACACATACAAACGTACACACACACATGCACACACAAACACATGCACACACACACGCACACACACAGACACACAAACACACGCACACATGCACACACATACAGACACGCACACACACATACAGACACGCACACACACAGACACACACACACCTACACGCACACATACAGACACGCACACACACACACCTACACACACACACACACACCTACACACACACACACCTGGTTCTGGACTGGATGGTTCCGGTGTGGCGACGCTCCAGACGACCGTCTGCAGCTTTAAAGAAAATAAATGTCTGGAAATGTTTTTGTTGAATTAATTTTGGACCCTAAAAAAAACACGATTAAAATTGTTCTGGGTTCATTGTCAGAGCATTAATTTAATAAATAATAACATGTATGCAGAAGACGGATGTGTTCTGTGTTGAGGGACAGACGCCACGGCTACATTCAGTCTACTCCAAAGCTTTTATTTTGAAATATCTTTTTACCAGAGTATTTCCATTGGCTGTAACTTCGTTCTGCGAGGTTACGACATCTCAGGGGAATGTACTTTCACAATACACAGATTAGACTGAATATTAATTCATATTATTACTAGTTACTGTAGAGTTGGAGTGGATGTTATTTGAAAGTGAACATTTAAATAAGCGCCTATGTTTTAAATGAATGCATAAGAAAGATAAGATCATTAATAAGGGATATATGAAGAATATTTAGAAGAATGTATGAAAACATAGAAAAGTATGATCATTGTATTATTTTATAGAACTGTAATGTTGATGTAAGATGTTTTATGGTTATCCTAACAATAGTATGAATGAAAGAAGCTCTTATTTTGAAGCCATCGTACTCCTCGAGATTCTTATGAACTTTAACACTAGATTATTAAAAATTTGCAGACAGACGAATTGTATAGCCGAATGTCGTCTTTCAACCGCTGGCTGTCGAGGTGGTGCCCAGCGAATAATGTGGGCTACGTAGACAACTGGAAGACTTTCTGGGGAAAACCTGATCTGATGAGGAGAGATGGCATTCATCCCACGTTGGACGGAGCGCGTCTCATTTCTGCGAATATGACCAAGTTGATCACCGGACTTAATCTATGACAACCCAGGGTTCAGATCAGGAACCGGGAGCAGAGTTGTAGTTTAACACCCTTCTCTGCTCTTCCATTCGAGCAGTTACCCACCCTTGACTTTAGAGTAGAGACTGTGTCTGTCCCACGGCCACTTCAATTAAATAAATCAAAAGTAAGCAGAAGAGGAGTCGTACACAATAACCTTATACAAATTAACACAATTATTTCAGCAGTGCAACAAAATAGGTCTATTAAATGTGGTCTCCTAAATATTCGATCTCTGTCATCTAAAGCTGTGTTACTGAATGATTTAATATCAGATAATCACATTGATTTATGTTGCCTAACTGAAACCTGGCTGAGCCATGAAGAATATGTCTGCCTGAATGAATCGACTCCTCCAAGTCATATTAATACTCACATTCCTCGAGGCACCGGTCGAGGAGGTGGAGTAGCAGCCATCTTTGAATCGAGCCTATTAATTAATCCTCAACCAAAATTACACTACACCTCATTTGAAAGCCTTGTTCTTAGTCTTTCACATCCAACCTGGAAAACACTACAGCCAATTCGATTTGTGATTCTGCCACCAGGTCCATATTCAGAGTTTATATCTGAATTCTCAGAATTTATATCAAGTTTGGTTCTTAAAACCGATAAAGTTATTATTGTTGGAGATTTTAATATCCATGTGGATGTTGATAATGATTGCCTTAGTGCTGCATTCATCTCCTTGTTGGACTCGATTGGCTTCTGTCAGAGTACAGAAACCCACTCACAGCTTTGGCCACACGCTTGATCTTGTTCTTACTTATGGCGTTGACATTGAGCATTTGAACGTCTTCCCACAGAATCCTCTTCTGTCAGACCACAACCTCATAACTTTTGAATTTATACTACGGAGTGTACTCCGTTAGTCAAAAGTTTTACACTAGATGTCTAACTGATAGTGCTGTAGCTAAATTTAAAGAAGCGATTCCTTCTGTATTTGATTCGATACCACGTCTCAATATAACAGAGGACTCCTGGTCTAACTTTAGTCCGTCCCAGATTGATCATCTTGTTGACAGTGCCATAGGCTCTCTGAGAATGACACTGGACTCGATAGCCCTCTGAAGAAGAAGACAGTGAGGAAGAGGAGGTTTGCTCCTGGTATAACCCTCAGACCCGCAAACTGAAGCAAGCGTCACGAAGCTTGAGCATATGGCGTTCAACTAATCTCGAAGAATCCCGCTTAGTTTGGCGAGATAGTCTTAAAACATATAAGAAGGCCCTCCGTAATGCCAGAGCAGCCTATTACTCATCAATAATAGAAAAAATAAAACAACCCCAGGTTTCTCTTCAGCACTGTAGCCAGGCTGACAGAGAGTCACAGCTCTGTGGGCCGAGCATTCCTATAAACCTTAGTGGTAATGACTTTATGAACTTCTTTAATGAAAAGATTTTAACTATTAGGGACAAGATTAATAATCTCTTGCCCATAACCAGTGCCAATCTGTCCTCAAGTGGAATGGCCTTGGAAACCGCTGTATGCCCTGGTGTATATTTGGAGGATTTTCTCCTATCAACCGTGACCAATTATTTTCAACGGTTTCTACTTGAACACGTCTACCTGTCTCTTGGACCCCATCCCGACGAGGCTGCTTAAAGACGTTTTGCCTTTAATTGGCGGCTCTCTATTAGATATTATCAATGTGTCTCTGCTAACAGGCCACGTACCACACTCCTTCAAGGTGGCTGTTATTAAACCTCTCCTGAAGAAGCCCACTCTGGATCCAGAGGTATTGGCTAACTACAGACCGATCTCTAACCTCATCTTCCTCTCCAAGATCCTTGAGAAAGTGGTCGCAAATCAGTTGTGCGACTTTCTACATCATAATAGTTTATTTGAGAAATTTCAATCAGGATTTAGAAAACACCACAGCACCGAGACGGCACTGGTGAAAATTACAAATGACCTCTTAATGGCAGCAGATAAAGGACTCTCTCTGTCCTGGTCTTGTTAGACCTTAGTGCTGCATTCGACACCATTGACCATGACATCCTGTTACAGAGACTGGAGCAGTCGATTGGCATTTCAGGCACGGCACTAATTTGGTTTAAATCCTATTTATCAGATCGATCTCAGTTTGTATTTGTAAACGATGACGCCTCGATAACCACCAACGTTAATCACGGAGTTCCACAAGGTTCTGTGCTTGGACCAATTTTATTTACCTTATACATGCTTCCTTTGGGCAATATTATCAGGAAACACTCCATAAACTTTCATTGTTATGCAGATGACACTCAACTATATTTATCGATAAAACCAGAGGAGAGCAACCAACTCTGTAAAATTCAAGCATGTCTTAAAGACATAAAACATGGATGACCTGCAACTTCTTGATGTTAAACTCAGACAAAACCGAAGTAATTTTAATCGGCCCTGAGCACCTCAGAGATCAATTATCTGGTGATGTGGATTCTGTAGACGGCATTGCCCTGGCATCCAACACCACTGTAAAGAATCTTGGCGTTATCTTTGATCGGGACTTGTCCTTTAACTCCCACGTAAAGCAAATCTCAAGGACTGCATTCTTTCATCTACGTAATATTTCAAAAATCAGGCACATCTTGTCTCAAAAGATGCAGAAAAATTGGTTCACGTTCGTTACTTGAGACTGGATTACTGCAACTCCTTATTAGCAGGCTGCTCTAATAAATCTCTTAGGTCCCTCCAGTTGATCCAGAATGCTGCAGCTCGTGTTCTCACTAAAACTAAGAAAAGAGATCACATCACTCCTGCACTAGCTGCTCTGCACTGGCTCCCAGTAAAATCAAGAATCACTTTTAAAATTCTTCTCTTAACCTACAAAGCCTTGATTGGTGATGCTCCATCATATCTTAAGGAGCTTGTCGTACCATATTGCCCCACTAGAGAGCTACGCTCACTAAATGCGGGACTACTTGTAGTTCCTAGAGTCTTAAAAAGTAGAATGGGAGCCAGAGCCTTTAGTTATCAAGCTCCTCTTTTATGGAACCAGCTTCCAATTTCAGTCCGGGAGGCAGACACAGTCACCTCGTTTAAGAGTAGACTTAAGACCTTCCTCTTTGACAGAGCTTATAGTTAGGGCTGAATCAGGTTTGCCCTGGTCCAGCCCCTTGATATGCTGCTATAGGCTTATAGCTGCCGGGGGACGTTTTAGGATGCACTGAGTACCTATCTCCTCTTTTTTCTCTCCTTAAGGATGAATTTTCATCTCTCAATTCAATTCAATTCAATTCAATTCAGTTTATTTGTATAGCCCAATTTCACAAATTACAAATTTGTCTCGGAGTGCTTTACAATCTGTACACATAGACATCCCTGCCCCAAAACCTCACATCGGACCAGGAAAAACTCCCAAATAACCCTTCAGGGGGGAAAAAAAGGGAAGAAACCTGCAGGAGAGCAACAGAGGAGGATCCCTCTCCTAGGATGGACAGATGCAATAGATGTAATGTGTACAGAAGGACAGATTTAGAGTTAAAATACATTCAATGAATATGACAGAGTGTATGAATAGTTCATAGTAGGCATATTCCACGATGGAGACCTCCACGATCCATCAGGCAGATGGCGGTGGGGAGGAGGAGGGCGGAGTCTCAACAGGACAGTGGCGTGGTCATGAGCAGGAATTCCACGACCCAGACGATCCATCAGGCAGATAGGATCTATGCCGTCTCATAGGGTCCGATGACCCCATGAGACGAAAGTCAAAAGGACTTCCGGGAGAAAGCAGAGTTAGTAACGTGTGATTGAGAGATGAAAATTCATCCTTAAGGAGAGAAAAAGAGGAGATAGGTACTCAGTGCATCCTAAAACGTCCCCGGCAGCTATAAGCCTATAGCAGCATATCAAGGGGCTGGACCAGGTGAACCTGATTCAGCCCTAACTATAAGCTCTGTCAAAGAGGAAGGTCTTAAGTCTACTCTTAAACGAGGTGACTGTGTCTGCCTCCCGGACTGAAATTGGAAGCTGGTTCCATAAAAGAGGAGCTTGATAACTAAAGGCTCTGGCTCCCATTCTACTTTTAAGACTCTAGGAACTACAAGTAGTCCCGCATTTAGTGAGCGTAGCTCTCTAGTGGGCAATATGGTACGACAAGCTCCTTAAGATATGATGGAGCATCACCAATCAAGGCTTTGTAGGTTAAGAGAAGAATTTTAAAAGTGATTCTTGATTTTACTGGGAGCCAGTGCAGAGCAGCTAGTGCAGGAGTGATGTGATCTCTTTCTTAGTTTTAGTGAGAACACGAGCTGCAGCATTCTGGATCAACTGGAGGGACCTAAGAGATTTATTAGAGCAGCCTGCTAATAAGGAGTTGCAGTAATCCAGTCTCAAGTAACGGCGCGTGAACCAATTTTTCTGCATCTTTTGAGACAAGATGTGCCTGATTTTGAAATATTACGTAGATGAAAGAATGCAGTCCTTGAGATTTGCTTTACGTGGAGTTAAAGGACAAGTCGATCAAAGATAACGCCAAGATTCTTTACAGTGGTGTTGGATGCCAGGGCAATGCCGTCTACAGAATCCACATCACCAGATAATTGATCTCTGAGGTGCTCAGGGCCGATTAAAATTACTTCGGTTTTGTCTGAGTTTAACATCAAGAAGTTGCAGGTCATCCATGTTTTTATGTCTTTAAGACATGCTTGAATTTTACAGAGTTGGTTGCTCTCCTCTGGTTTTATCGATAAATATAGTTGAGTGTCATCTGCATAACAATGAAAGTTTATGGAGTGTTTCCTGATAATATTGCCCAAAGGAAGCATGTATAAGGTAAATAAAATTGGTCCAAGCACAGAACCTTGTGGAACTCCGTGATTAACGTTGGTGGTTATCGAGGCGTCATCGTTTACAAATACAAATCACACGTTACTAACTCTGCTTTCTCCCCGGAAGTCCTTTTGACTTTACGTCTCATGGGGTCATCGGACCCTATGAGACGGCATAGATCCTATCTGCCTGATGGATCGTCTGGGTCGTGGAATTCCTGCTCATGACTACGCCACTGTCCTGTTGAGACTCCGCCCACTCCTCCTCCCCACCGCCATCTGCCTGATGGATCGTGGAGGTCTCCATCGTGGAATATGCCTACTATGAACTATTCATACACTCTGTCATATTCATTGAATGTATTTTAACTCTAAATCTGTCCTTCTGTACACATTACATCTATTGCATCTGTCCATCCTAGGAGAGGGATCCTCCTCTGTTGCTCTCCTCCAGGTTTCTTCCCTTTTTTTCCCCCTGAAGGGTTATTTGGGAGTTTTTCCTGGTCCGATGTGAGGTTTTGGGGCAGGGATGTCTATGTGTACAGATTGTAAAGCACTCCGAGACAAATTTGTAATTTGTGAAATTGGGCTATACAAATAAACTGAATTGAATTGAATTGAATTATAATGTAATTATAAAAGATAAAGATAAGATATGTACTTTATTCATCCAAAATGTTTTATGGTTATCCTAATAATAGGATGACTCAGGTATGAATGAAAGAAGCTCTTATTTTGAAGCCATCGTACTCCTCGAGATTCTTATGATTTTAACACTACTTAACAGATTATAATGTAATTATAAAAAGATAAAGATAAGATATGTACTTTATTTATACATATGCAAATTTCTTGAAGCAGCAGGAAACATATTTACAATATATACAATAAAATAAAATAGTAGGGCAGGATATATTACATTTAGGAATTTAAATATAAAGGAAATGAAAAGGTAAAATAAAATAAAAGTGTAAACAAAAGTGTATATAAAGTATAAAGTGAAGATTTATTGATGTATAAAGAAGTCTATGAACAACACGTTCTCTCCATCACGACTCGTTCATCAACACGTTCTCTCCATCACGTTCTCTCCATCACGACTCGTTTACATGAGCAGAAACCCTCAAACATTGCGCTGGTACAGTGAATTAAATCATCTCTCGACTCGGTTCTTTCACCCGCGATGTCTCCTCCACCTTTCTAATGGAATGTGTTATTAACATCGCCATGGAGACGGTTCTAATGGACTGAGAGATAATGAACTCAGTTTTATGTCGTTCTTTTAATCGCCTGAACAAACACAAACGACCTGAAGCCGACGCCGGAGGAGCAATAGAGTAAACGTGGGAAACGTTGTTGTTGTTGTTGTTTGTTCATCTGTACGCCGTGTTCTCGTTCTCCCCGAGTATCACACCTCGGCGGCGACGGTGCGTGGTTTCCACGGTGACAGACTGATCATTATGGGCTGTGGGACGCCATCATCTCCTTCTAACGGCCCAGATGTTCGTCAGAGGGACTGATGAGATGGGAAGGACAAGTCTGTGTGTGTGTGTGTGTGCAGTGTGTGTGTGTGTGGTGTGCGTGTGTTTGTGTGTGCAACTTATATGTGTGTGTCCGTTTGTGGGTGTATTTGTGTGTGAATTTGTGTGTGTGCACCTTTTTTATCTGTATTTGTGTGTATCCCTCTTTCTGTATATATGTGTGTGTGTGTGTCTATGTGTGTGTGTAAGTGTGTGTGTGTGTGTGTGCACCTTACTTTTTTAATCTGTAGGCCTATACGTGTATGTCCCTCTTTCTGTATATGTGTATGTATTTGTGTTTGTGTGCTTTTTCGTTTTTCTGTGTATTTATGTGTGTGTGTGTGTGTGTGTTTAGTGAATGGATGTGTCTATGTGTTTGTGTGTTTTGGTGTCTGTGTGTCTATATGTGTGTGTAAGTTTGTGTGTATGTGTGCACCTATCTTTATTCATCTGTATGTGTGTATATCTGTATTTCTGTATATGTGTGTATTTATGCGTCTGTGTATTTGTGTGTGTCTGTGTGTGCGTGTGTGTGTATGTGTGCACCTATCCTTATTCATCTATATGTGTGTATATCTGTCTTTCTGTATATGTGTGTGTGTATTTATGCGTGTGTGTGTATTTGTGTTTGTCTGTGTGCATGTGGGCATATGTGCGTATGTGTGTGTGTATTTGTGTTTGTCTGTGTGTGCATGTGGGCGTATGTGTGTGTGTGTGTATTTGTGTTTGTCTGTGTGTGCATGTGGGCGTATGTGCGTATGTGTGTGTGTGTGTGTGTGTATTTGTGTTTGTCTGTGTGTGCATGTGTACGTGTGTGTGTGTGTGTGTATTTGTGTTTGTCTGTGTGTGCATGTGTGTGTGTGTGTGTGTGTGTGTGTGTGTGTGTGTGTGTGTGTGTGTGTGTGTGTGTGTGTGTGTGTGTGTGTGTGTGTGTGTGTGTGTGTGTGTGTGTGTGTGTGTGTGTGTGTGTGTGTGTGTGTGTGTGTGGCAGCAGCTGCATAGGGGACTCCAAATAGAGCTGATGAGCAGGGAAAGACTTGCTGACTGAGATGTGGAGCTGAGCTTCATGGTCGGAGGCCAACAGCAAAGTGTTATACAAACGCACACACACACACACACACACACACACGCACACGTTCTATCACAGACAGGAGCAGGAACCGTTGAGACTCGACATACAACAGGGTTCACACATATCCATCATCACAACGTGGCCTCCACTCAGAGTCCACAGTCCTCTGAGGGAAGAGAACTCAACCCTCCTGCTGAAGTGTCCTTGAGCAAGACGGCATTCATACGGACGCACTTGAAGCCGGACCAAGTGCAGAGTCACCTCCCGGGGCACTGCCCAGCGGGGTACTCGAGCAAGGCAGCGGCCGGCTGAAGAGACGGTTGTCCATCAGTGGCGTCCTGTTTGGGACGAGTGAAGATGGCCGACGGGATTTAAAGAAGGAAGATTGGAGAATAGAAAATACCGTCTATGGCGGCGGTCGGGAACCTTATATCTGGCTCTTCAGGTGACGGCATATGGCTCCCAGACAATTTTGAGTTAAAAAAAAAAAAGAATCTCCGCCCGCCCGCCTGTAATTTTCTCTATCGCGCCAGATTACAGCAGAAGTAATTTAAGATCCCTTTCTTAAAGACGTCTTTGTTCTTTTATTAAACTAAACATCTGATATTGATTGTCTCTACAGCAGCATGTCATTCTGTCTCTACGTGTCGCGTTAACACTTCTCGGCGGAGCAAAAAAAAGTCACCTGCACCGCCCCCCCCCCCCCCCCCCATAGCATCATGCAGCACCAGAAGTCGCATTAAAAGCAACACATATTTAATTTATTATACGTTAAAAATACGATATGGCTCTCAATGAAATATATTTAGAAATATTTGGCTTTTATGGCTCTCCCAGTCAAAAAGGTTCCTGACCCCTGGTCTACGGCCTCAAGAATCCATTTTCATCTTCATGTTTTCGGGAGTTTTTTTAAAGTGTTGCATGAATCATGATACACGAGTAAAAACATCGACAACGTCAGAACTTGGAGAGGAATGAAGTCGGTGGATGGAAAAGACGAGGCTTCTGGTTCAGCGTGAGGACAAAGTCCTTTAGAGATTTGAGTTCTGAAAGGACTTCTTCAAGTGGAATAGTTATTCTGAGATGAGTATTATTTTTAAACCACCAGTTGGAACCACTTCATTGCTTGTCTTCCACTCTTCCAAAGCCCCTTCTTTTCAGCCAAACAAATACATTTGATTTTGTATTTTTTTCTTCAAAAGTTAAAAAATGCTGTATTTGGATATATTGAATATCGTGAGTAACATTGTAATGAAATATATCGTTTGTTTCATGAGAAAATTCAAATCCAAAATTTGCCAAAATGGCCGTTTCGGAGACCTCGCCTAAATTCTCTGGACTAAAACCTCTCTCACTTTGTTCTGCTTCACTTTTTCAAAATCAAACTTTGCAGGGAGAATGTTAACATATTTTAATATAATTTCTGAGAGTTTTAAACCTTTCAACCGCCTCATTCCAAACATATAATCATCCTGGGAGTGCTTTTTTTCAATTCTGACCTGAAATCTTTATATTTTTTTCCATGTGCCATCTTCATTTACTCTTCCCCAGTAACATATATACTGATATGTACACATCTGAACAAAAGAAAGAAAAATGTTTGAAAAGGAACAAATGTAAAAATGATGAAAATAGCCCCCTAGTGGTTGCAGAGAAACAGCCTCTTTAGTTTGGGGATGCAATTTTCGGAGGAAAGGCCTAAAAAAAGCTTGGTGCTTAAAAGGTTAAGAAAATTGCAGCCCGGCCGGGTTTATTGGCCTCAAATATCCGCTTACGAGATCCAACTCGAGCAAAAAAGAAAATAGCTTGTGCTTGTGATTTGAAATAATACAGAAAATAGTTGGGAGAGGGGAGGGAGGGGGGGGGGGACATCTCTCAATCCTCTCTCTCTGAATGCAGTTTTGCTTTTATTGTGACTCAAACTGAAGTGGAGCACACAAGGAGGAGGACGAGTTTGAAATGCACAGAGCAGAGAGGAAGGGCACAGGGAGAAAAGGGGGGAGATAAGGGCTGAGAGGCTTAGAGAGGCCGGAAGAGAGCAGAATGAGGAGGAAGCGTGGAGGCAGAGAGGGGGGGGGATGCTGAATCAGAGAGGAGCGAGAGAGAGAGAGAGAGAGATGCTGCGATAAGTACTGCAGAGAGAGGAAGAGGAAGCTGTCAGAGATAAAGACGAACTCAGACGGAGGGAGGAGGAGATTACAGGGGCAGCTCGATGGAGGGGGAGGGGGGAGACAAACGGTGGAGAAAGAAGACAGACGGGGGCCAAGGAAGTGTCTTCAGGGGTGCCAGCCAGGAGGAAGTGCCAGTGGCCGTAACCAAGGCAGAAGCAGTGGTCGCTATGGGAACCAGTAGGGCCCCGGGAAAAAAAGCCCACCGTCCGGTCAGCGAGGCCAAACCGACTCTGTTGTGTCAGCGAAGGAAAACACGAGGAGGTTTGATCTGGAGCGACATCTTTTTTGACCTTTTGGTCTTTTACCCAGAGTCACATGACGGTTTGTTTGAGTCTTTTTTCGATGCGTCCGCGCCGGCCCGACGGCCCGAAGAGACGATTGCTTTGGCATTTTACGGACGGATGGCTGCAGCTGCAGGTCAACGACCGGAGAGTCGGCGGGTCGGCTCGCTCCCCTCCCCGCTGGAGCGGCAGCACTTAAGCCGCGTTCACTTGCTTGACCACTTGTGGCTTTTTCGGCTTTCTCTCTCGCGTGAGGGGCGGGGCTTATCTCTGTGGAAACCGTTAGTATTTCCCGCCATCCGCCACGGAAGAACCAACCACTAGATACAAACAAACGTCTGGACGTCTGACGCCCTCGTGGTCGGGTTCACATCATTCATATATTATATATTTATATTTATACATGACATCACCCGTCGGCTCACACAGCCCGGTGACTTTCACCGACCACGTCTGAATGACTTCTGCTTCCAGCGCCACTAGATTCAACAACGGTGGAGCAGCTCAACGCTGATTGGCTCCACGTCGGGCGAGTTGTACGCCGAAGTTAGAATATTCCAACTTGAGACCACGATGTTATCAACAGAGATATGTTTCTTATCCTTTACCAGTTCATAAGGAGCATCATAAACATCGTACAGAAAACACAAGCGGACAGTTGCCTTACAATATAATTAAAGAAATAGTATTTTTTTACAACTGTGTTCTCAAATTTCCATTTTTCCATTTCGAAAGCTGAACTAGACGTTTATTAAATGTATATTTCATTCTTACGACCATTCATGTCAGTCGACCCCCAACGGGGTCTAATCCACGAACCCTGAACTAGACGGGAGGTCACCTGTCATAACGGTCACTGTGAACGCCCAACGCTCCGTCACACATGTTTACAGTTGGCATTCATTTTCTCTCCCAAATAAAGTTATGCTAACGTCTAAAACCTTTCTGATCACCTGATGGAGTTTCTTGACATCTTTTCAGCAATTTACATCAGGTACTAATTAATTATATGAATTATGGCCCAAACTTTAAAACTTAAGTCCCAAGTTGTAGTAAAGCGACTCCTCTGGTTGTATAGAAGTCTATGCTTCATGTGTTAAAGCTGCATTCTCTCTCCTGACCACCAGGGGGCGACCCCTCTGGTTGTATAGAAGTCTATCTTCATGTGTTAAAGCTGCATTCTCTCTCCTGACCACCAGGGGGGCGACTCCTCTGGTTGATCCGTTGATCGGATGCAAAAGGCCAAGATGGCGACCACCAAATTGCTGGAGAGAGAGAGAGAGAGCGAGAGAGAGAGAGAGAGAGAGAGAGAGAATGCTGTGATGTGTCCTGTTCAGATTCAGTCAGCAGTCAGGGAGCCTGTGGCCTCCCAGTAGTGCTGTGTGACACAGCTACTAACACACACACACACACACACACACACACACACCGACACACACACTTGTCCCCATCCAAGCCCAGCCCCGTCTAGCCGGATGTAGGACAGATGAAAGAGGACAAGAAAGAGAGGAAAGTGAAGAGCAGGGAGGGGAAAGCAGGAGATGAAGAGGATGAATTAATAATAATAATAAGGAATCATAAACAGTCTCAGTCTCTATGTTTTGTGATTTGTTCTCCCGTGTTTTTTGGAAACTAGGTCATCGTTCCTCCCACTCAGCCCGTCTGATCCGCCTCACAGCCCGGCTTTTTTTATAGAGCTTTTTCCCCAACTAAGCACCTCTCTTGTCTCGTCTTTTTTCGTGGTGAGGAGGAGGAGGAGGAGGAGGAGGAGGAGGAGGAGGGGGAGGAGGAGGGGGGGGGGGGGAGAAGTGGGATTGTTAAACGTCAAGCACTTTTTAAAATGTGGCTGCACACAAACGCAAATATGCACCAGCAGACAACCGTTGAAACAGATACTGACTGAAGAGACACACACACCTAGACACACACACCTAGACACACACACACACACACCTAGACACACACACCTAGACACACACACACACACCTAGACACACACACCTACACACACATACACACCTACACACACACACCTAGACACACACACACACCTACACACACACACACCTACACACACACACACACCTACACACACACATACCTAGACACACACACCTACACACACACACACCTAGACACACACACACCTACACACACACACACACACACACACACCTACACGCACACACACACCTAGACACGCACACACCTACACACACACACACACAGATGGCCAAAGCAGCTGACTATATTGGGAGGAGAGACTCCTGAGGTATGTCCGATATGTCCTCTCCTCTCCTCTCGTCTCCTCTCCTCTCGTCCCGTCTTGTCTCCTCTCCCCTATAATCCCCTCCTCTCTTCTCCTCTCTCCTATCCTCTCCTCTCCTGTCTTGTCCTCTCCTCTTCTCTCGTCTTGTCTCCTCTCCTTCCTCTCTTCTCTCCTCTCTCCTGTCGTCTCCTCTCCTCTCCTTCCTCACCTTCCACTCCTCTCCTCTCCTGTCATCTCCTCTCCTTCCTCACCTTCCTCTCCACTCCTCTCCTCTCCTCCTTTTGAATATTCAGTCTCCTCATATTGAACGGGCTCCGATTGAATCATACAGTCATTTATTCATCGCTCAATTCACGCGAGAAGGTGTGACGCACTGCCCCCTCGTACCGATCTGTGAGACCTGCATATGTGCACACACACACAAACACATGCTCACACACACACACACACACACACGCTTACACACACACTCACACACACACACACGCTCACACACACACACAGACAGAGCAGACAGGAAGGGCATCAAAGGCTGAGGCTCTGCTATCCAGGATGAGTAATCATTGCTAACTATGCCAGCAGTGAAGCAGCACGATGGGAGGGATGGGGGGGGGGGGGGAGGATGTCAAGAGCGGTAGAGAGAGAGAGAGAGAGAAGGAAGCACGGAAAGGAGTCGTTCCGACAGTCTAAAGAATTGTTCACGTTGGATTCTACAATCAAGGGAATTTAAATGCCAAACGTGGCAACAGATGGAAAGTGAAGTGGCTGCTTCCCACCACTGGGTGGAGTGTAGTTTACCTGTGAGCTCCTAATGACGGGTTCTCTGGTGGTCGTAAATATACTGCGTACAAAGGGAAGCATGACCACAGGCGTCTACGTGCATTATTCTCCCAACCACCAGAGGGCGACCTTTAGGACAACGAGTGTGAGACGTATGAACTAGAGGTGTACATGAAGCCGTAAGCCAACCTCATATTCATGGGATACGTTCTTGACCTGTAGAGAGACAAGTCGAATATTAAAGCACAACACAGACACAAAGGCTGAATGACCTTCAGACCTTCCTGCTACAAAACTAAAGGGCCTTTTTTTGTATATTCAATGTAAAAAGTTATTTTATCAGTAAAGGGGCACAAACTAAACTCGAGGGGCGGAGCTCAACGAGACTAGAGGCGCTGTTGTGTTCTTGGGGTTCAAATATTCTCACCTTCTCAAAGTCACAGTTGACCGAGGCAGCCAATCGAATCAAACAAGAGGCGGGCTTTACTACTTTACTACCTGACTTCCTGTTTGTAGCTCGCTATATAAAGTTGGAACGTCGATATTGGTGAAGAAAACGCGTCCTTTGTGTATCGAACAAAACAAACAAGACTTTCACATAAAAAGAGAAAGAAAAAATTGTCGTTTGTTTTCTTCTCGATTCTCCATGTCATAAACATTTGATCAATAAATTGAAGGAGAAATCCTGTTTTTTTGAGTGGAAATGTATGAAAGTGAATCGAGGAACGCGACTCGTCTGAGCATGTGTTGAGTGGGACTTCTCTCTGACGGATGGAGGGCGGTACGGTGGTCTCCACACACCGACCTCCACCGGCCCATCTCCAATCCCCCTCGGCCCTCCGGCCCCCGCCGGGTGATGAAAGAGCTCCGTGTCACGGGGCTCCAGTGTGTGGTGATGTGTGTGTGTGTGTGTGGGGGGGGGGGGGGGGGGTTGGGTTCATTACCCGACCTGTGCTGCTGACCGGGACACCATTGACTCTCTGACAGCTCCGTAACACGGAGAACACAGAGAGTGGAGAAAAGAGGGGGAGATAGTGGATCAAAAAGAGGAGGAGATGGATGAGAGGAAGAGAGAGAGAAGGGGAGTGTGGGGGGCGGGGCTAATAGAAAGCAAAAGAGCAACCAAAGATGTGTTTTCGTCGAACTGTCGAGCTGATTTCACGGAAACTTTTGAAATGCAACAAACTACTAAGACGTGATTTGGGTGGCCTTCCATTGGCCGGGTGGGAGTGGGTCCAAAGGGTTCTGGATGTGAGACCCGACCCACCACGGCTTTCACAACGCGCTCTGGTCCTGTAGCCGATGCTGGCAATGTGTCACACTTTTAAAAGAAAGGAAAACTAGAATGGGCACTCGGTAGAGCGCATACCTTCGCATATCACAGGATTGGGCATTGAATTATGAACATTTTGGCATTAGTTGCATGCCAATTGGATAACAATTGGCCGTGCTATGGTAAAATGAAGATGTTGACCTTTCCATGACCTTGACCTTTGACCCGATCGATCCCAAAATCTAATCAAATGGTCCCCGGATAATAACCAATCATCCCACCAAATTTCATGCGATTCAGTTTTACACTTTTTGACTTATGCGAATAACACGCACGCACGCATACAAATACACGGCGATCAAAACATTACCTTCTGCATTTTCAATGCCTCCAGAGACGTGGTGGGCAGAAACTTCCAGAAAGACCGTTGAACTTCTGAACTCTACGCGGCGCCGCCTGACATCATTTACTTTGTGGCACGAATGAGTTTTCATCAATATTTAATGTTCCGCTTCGGGGCCCAGCTCATCCAGGCTAACACAATGCTAGCCACGTGTTGGGGGGTCGGCAGCAGCTCATGCGGAGAGTTAGATTTGACATAAATTTCAACATCTATTGTTTTTTTAATGCTAAAACAGATATGTTTGGTTTGCTGCTGAAAGGATAGTTTAGTTTAATTTTTTTGAATAAATGTCGGAATGTCTGAGTTTTATTCTGTGCTGTTACAACACTAGACAATGGTAAATCTTAACAATAATCATATTTTTAGAACATCTATCATACAAGAAGTGCTTAATAATATAGCAACATAGACAGACAATTAACCACGTTTATGGTAATTTGAGACTTATTAAATATATAATATTGTCTTCCTCTCCCATATAAAGGTTCTGCAGGAGAACTTCATGGACGCATCCACACATCGTAAATCGTTGAGAGTTCAATGAAAATCATTCTCAAAATACCTTAATTTTTGTATTCCATTAGTCTGATAATAATCTATTATTATCTCATTGTGTCCACCGTAGACATTAATAGCTTAAATGTGAAAGTGACTTCATGTGTAGGATTTGAAGAGCAGAAATTGAATATTATACTCCAATACAACTATGTTTTAGTAAGTTTTCTGAGAGCGGGTCTTCTCCGGGGGGTCCGCCATGTTGCACCGCTACGTTTCTACTCTACGTTTCTACTCCACATTTCTACTCCACGTTTCTACGCCACGTTGCTTCTCCACGTTTCTATGCCATGTTGCTTCTCCACATTTCTACTCCATGTTTCTACGCCACATTTATACTCCACATTTATACTCCACATTTCTACTGCACGTTTCTACTCCACGTTTCTACTCTACGTTTCTACTCCAAGTTTCTATGCCATGTTGCTTCTCCACATTTCTACTCCACGTTTCTACGCCACGTTTCTACTCCATGTTGCTACTCCACGTTTCTACTTCATGTTTCTACGCCACGTTTCTACTCCACGTTTCTACTCCACGTTTCTACGCCACGTTTCTACTCCACGTTTCTACTCCACATTTCTACTCCACGTTTCTACTCCACATTTCTACTCCACGTTTCTACTCCACATTTCTATGCCACGTTTCTACTCCACGTTTCTATGCCATGTTGCTTCTCCACGTTTCTACTCCACATTTCTTCTCCATATTTCTACTCCACGTTTCTACTCCACATTTCTACGCCACGTTTCTACTCCACGTTTCTACTCCATGTTTCTACGCCACGTTTCTACTCCACGTTTCTACGCCACGTTTCTACTCCACGTTTCTACTCCACATTTCTACTCCACGTTTCTACTCCACGTTTCTA
This sequence comes from Pseudoliparis swirei, assembly GCF_029220125.1. Taxonomy (NCBI): domain Eukaryota; kingdom Metazoa; phylum Chordata; class Actinopteri; order Perciformes; family Liparidae; genus Pseudoliparis; species Pseudoliparis swirei. The sequence goes on from NC_079403.1 coordinate 23,383,542, forward strand.
CGCCACGTTTCTACTCCACGTTTCTACTCCACGTTTCTACGCCACATTTCTACTCCACGTTTCTACTCCACGTTTCTACTCCACATTTATACTCCACATGTATACTCCACGTTTCTACTCCATGTTACTACGCCACGTTTCTACACCACATTTCTACTCCACGTTTCTACTCCATGTTACTACGCCACGTTTCTACGCCACGTTTCTACTCCATGTTACTACGCCACGTTTCTACTCCACGTTTCTACTCCACATTTCTACTCCACATTTCTACTCCACGTTTCTACTCCACATTTCCACGCCACGTTTCTACTCCATGTTACTACGCCACGTTTCTACACCACGTTTCTATGCCAAGTTGCTTCTCCACGTTTCTACTCCATGTTTCTACGCCACGTTTCTACTCCACGTTTCTACTCCACATTTCTACTCCACGTTTCTACGCCACGTTTCTACTCCACGTTTCTACTCCACGTTTCTACTCCACATTTCTACTCCACGTTTCTACTCCATGTTACTACGCCACGTTTCTACTCCATGTTACTACGCCACGTTTCTACTCCACGTTTCTACTCCACGTTTCTACTCCATGTTACTACGCCACGTTTCTACTCCACATTTCTACTCCATGTTACTACGCCACGTTTCTACTCCACGTTTCTACTCCACGTTTCTACTCCACGTTTCTACTCACATTTCTACTCCACATTTCTACTCCACATTTCCACGCCACGTTTCTACTCCATGTTACTACGCCACGTTTCTACACCACATTTCTATGCCAAGTTGCTTCTCCACGTTTCTACTCCATGTTGCTACGCCACGTTTCTACTCCACGTTTCTACTCCACGTTTCTACTCCACATTTCTACTCCACGTTTCTACACCACGTTTCTACTCCACGTTTCTACTCCACGTTTCTACTCCACATTTCTACTCCACGTTTCTACTCCACGTTTCTACTCCACGTTTCTACTCACATTTCTACTCCACATTTCTACTCCACGTTTCTACTCCACATTTCTACTCCACGTTTCTACGCCACGTTTCTACTCCACGTTTCTACTCCACATTTCTACTCCACGTTTCTACTCCACATTTCTACGCCACATTTCTACTCCATGTTACTACGCCACGTTTCTACACCACATTTCTACTCCACGTTTCTACTCCATGTTACTACTCCACGTTTCTACTCCACGTTTCTACTCCACGTTTCTACGCCACGTTTCTACTCCACGTTTCTACTCCACATTTCTACTCCATGTTTCTACTCCACGTTTCTACTCCACATTTCTACTCCACGTTTCTACTCCACGTTTCTACTCCACGTTTCTACACCACATTTCTACTCCACGTTTCTACTCCATGTTACTACGCCACGTTTCTACTCCACTTTTCTACTCCACGTTTCTACGCCACGTTTCTACTCCACGTTTCTACTCCACATTTCTACTCCACGTTTCTACTCCACGTTTCTACTCCACGTTTCTACTCCACATTTCTACTCCACATTTCTACTCCACGTTTCTACTCCACATTTCCACGCCATGTTTCTACTCCATGTTACTACGCCACGTTTCTACACCACGTTTCTATGCCAAGTTGCTTCTCCACGTTTCTACTCCACGTTACTACGCCAAATTGTTCGCAAAGTTGCTCGCCAAGTTGCCACGTAGCACCGCCACGTTGCTCGTTTTCAATTCCCGTTTCCAAGCCACTTTTCTACTCCACGTTTCCACACAACATTTCTACGTCTCTCTTAACAGAGGCAGAATTTCAAATTTGGCACAGGGTGAGGGTCAAAATGACTCGATGAAGAAGCTGTTGTTGTAAATAAAGTTTAGGGGAGCGACAGGAAGTACGAACAGATAAAGATGGAGACGACGAGATGTTTCTCCACACTCCTCCTGGAAGAGGGAAAAACAAGGCGGGTAAGCGGAGAAAAGAGGTGCTCTGTAGACACCGCACCTACACAAACACACACACACACACACACACACACTTACACACACGCACACACACTTGCTAATCTGTCAAGGCAACAAAGGGAAGTAAACCAGGGGCCACATTTGCATGACAAACTGGCCCCGCGAGGTTGATTGAAGAGAAAACAATTTCAGGAGACCGACTGACTGTGTGGTACAGTGCCTGCCACCTCTGGGTGGGCCTCAGGACCCATAATCAGAGTGTGTGTGTGTGTGTCTGTGTGTACATGTGTGTCGGTGGCTGGTTGATGTGTGTGTGTGTGGCTGTGTAAAACATGGTCGTTAGGGGGATATGGGGATTTAGCTGGATGGCAAGAAAACAGAGAAACAGAATCCATCAGGTCATTGTGTGTGTCTTGCCGCAGCTGCGTGTGCGTGAAAGAGCATTCATGTGTGTTCCTTTAGAAAGACACGGGGGTTTGTGCGTGCATGTCCAGGCCTGTTTGTAATATGAGGGTACGTAGGAGTGTGTGTGTGTGTGGGTGTGTGGTTGCGAAATACAGTGTGTGCAGATAGTCGACTGTGCTGTGAGTCTTGTCTGTATATACAATTGAGTTATAAAGCAACTGTGTGTGTGTGTGTGTGTGTGTATATGTGTGTGTGTGTGTGTGTGTGAATTTCTGTACCTTAATCCCCAGATTGCCAGAGCTGAGGGTTCAGAAATACGCTGGCCTTGTTGCTACTGTCAGACTAATCTAATCCTATCATCACTCTAAAACCTTGTCTGGCAGAAAACACACACACACACACACACACACACACACACACACACACACAGAGACACAGACACACACACACACACACACACAGTCATGTTTCCATCACTTAAAAGGACATTACATTGACTTACATTCATTTCCTGTACACTTTAACCGTTAACTGGTACCAGTCTACAGGTAACGTAATCCTAACCTTAGCCCAGGATTAACCTAGAACTAACCATTAACCTAATAGTAAACCTAAATTCACCCTAACCTCAATGTAACACTTACCATAACCTGAACTTTACCGGAACTGAAGCTGTGACAGTAAGTGCAACAGTAACGGTAATCCTAACCTTAGCCCAGGATTAAACAAGAACCAACCATTAATCTAAAAGTAAACCTAAATTAACCCTAACCTCAATTTAAACATTACCTCAACCTAAACTTCACCGTAACTGAAGCTGTAACAGTAACGATAGTCGCAACCTAAACCTTAACCCTCTGACCTGACCCTAACCCTAAACCAAGTCTTCACCCAAACACGTCGTGATTTACACGATGCAATCTGTCCTAGAAAGGATTGTGGGTCCCCACAAGGTGAGTGTGTGAACAATTTACGGTCCCCAGTAGAATATGAGTTCAAACATTAACTTTCACTCTTGGCTTATTCTCTTGCTTTTTCTGTTCACATATAGTCGGTGCACACAAACACTGACCCACGGACTAATAGCCTCTCTCTCTCTCACACACACACACACACACACACACACACACACACACACACACACACACATACACACACACACACCCTTTCTTGGAGTCTCTTTGCTCAGATGAGCAAATGCCCAACATGCCTTGCAGTAGCTCTCTGTACACAAAGGGCTTTGGAGAGACTCTGCAGTACAGTTTGTTTGGCTTACCGTGTGTGTGTGTGTGTGTGTGTGTGTGTGTGTGTGTGTGTGTGTCCCTCGGCGTGTGTGAGACGTCGGTTCTTACCCAACATGCAGACATCTCGTGTCATTGGCTCCCATTTCAAATTCCAAAAGCTTAGAAAAAACAACCGAAACCAGATGTGAACACATTTTAATGGGGGAAGAGTCCAAATCCTGAAGATACCCAAGGACAAACACTGGTGGTCTGGTCAGACCCAAAGAGAATTGGACCTGATCCAGAACACAGTCGACCCGAACAGGGACCACCAACAATGAAACTACAGATGAACCATAAAACCAATCGATGCAAAAAGATCAACAAAATTAGAATAAATCAATCAATCAATGCATTGGCCGTGTGTGAGCGTCCACAGAGCCCTCTTGTCCCTCCGGATGAGGCCAGACAGAGGCAGGGATGTCAACACAGAGGGCTGAACCTGTGCTGCAGCGTGACATCATCCGGCGAGGACCGATGGAGAAAGTGCCAGTGTGCATTCCTCGGCCCTGATAACTTTCCTCTCAAGGTTCTATTATTGTTATTTATAGAACTCGGCTCGGGCCACTTATTTATGTTCAAGTCCAGCTCAGTACAGCACAGTGCCCAGGCCTGACCGGCATGGATTTTGTCGTCCGAACTGAGGACCGAACAGGAAGTAGCCCAACGCAGACCGTTAATTATTATTTAATTTGACCACAGATTGTGTAGGAAGTGGACGTCACCCATTGGTTTGTGAACTGCCAAGTTTTGACCGTTTGCTATCTCAACTTTCTGCAACTGAACGCTGAACAGAAGACATTGTTGGGCGACCACAATGTTACAACGAACACACACATAACTCCAACATGGCGACCGGTCCATCACCTGGTAGCTCCGCCCCTAAAGCATCCTCTGCTTTATGGTCTGTTTGACTCTAAATGACCATAATGTACTAAATGATGACATCATGCTGTATAGAAGAAGACTTGAAACTAGAGACTGAGACATAAACTCATGTTTACAATGTTTACTGAGGGAATACATCAAGAGAGAAGTAGAGTCACTATATATACTTCTATACAACCAGAGGAGCCCCCTAGTGGTCAGGAGAGAGAATGCAGCTTTAACACATGAAGCATATACTTATATACAACCAGCGGAGTCGCCCCCTGGTGGTCAGGAGAGAGAATGCAGCTTTAACACATGAAGCATAGACTTCTATACAACCAGAGGAGTCGCCCCCTGGTGGTCAGGAGAGAGAATGTAGCTTTAAGACGTGAAGTATATACTTCTATGCAACCAGAGGAGTTGCCCCCTGGTGGTCAGGAGAGAGAATGTAGCTTTAACACATGAAGCATAGACTTCTATACAACCAGAGGAGTCGCCCCCTGGTTGTCAGGAGAGATAATGTAGCTTTAAGACATGAAGTATATACTTCTATACAACCAGAGGAGTCGCCCCCTGGTGGTCAGTAGAGAGAATGCAGCTTTAACACATGAAGTATATACTTCTATGCAACCAGAGGAATCGCCCTCTGGTGGGCGGTAGAGAGAATGCAGCTTTAACACATGAAGCATAGACTTCTATACAACCAGAGGAGTCGCCCCCTGGTGGTCAGTAGAGGGAATGCAGCCATAACACCTTAACATCTTAACATAAAACACATTGCCATCAGATAAACATTGTCCATCAACTCTTGACTAGTTCTGAGCATCACGGATGTAAACATAAGAGGGCAGACCGTTTATTTCTCTGCATTTTGTCATTCAGAGTTAAAATGTGTCCAGAGAAGCGTCGTCTTACCATGTTTCAAACTTACAATCACTCAGTTACATTATTTAGCAGTTCCTAATATGTTCTTACATTTTGTCTGATGTGTTTTTGGCCCGAGATTCAGCCGAGACAAGAGACAAAAGAACACATTAAACTCATATTTAATTAATTAATTGTGTTTTCCAGGCAAAATGATGATAATTCTGCCCCAAATGTCCAAAGTAATACTGCTCATTCATTTAGCTTTTAGCATAACTCATGATAGTGAATGTCTTTGTGGAGGGACTTGCAAGAGTAAGTGAAGGAAACATTAGTGCCCTCACAACCCTTTAGTGACATCAGAACCCCGTGAGGAGAGTCCTGGACCACCAAGTCAATGCTATTCCTTTCAGTTTTTAACTCAGCCTCAGATAGTCTTCTGTGTGACACTGCAGAGACCTGGTTTGGTCTGTTAGGATGGACCGAGAGGACCTGACGTCCACTCCACGTGTGTGTGTGTGTGTGTGTGTGTGTGTGTGTGTGTGTGTGTGTGTGTGTGTGTGTGTGTGTGTGTGTCTCATTGGCTCTAGGTGAAGGCAGGGAGTCCTGGCGGTGACAGGTTTATTAAATATCTCAGGGCCCACAGCGGCCATGAGCGGGGAGGGAAACCTCGACTGCTCACGTAATTAATGTGGCCACTCAACGCTCATGTATGGAGCCTCTATGTGTGTGTGTGTGTGTGTGTGTGTGTGTGTGTGTGTGAAATAGGAACAAAACAGTTCGTCCACTTGAGTAAAGAAAGGTCTGTTTCCACAAGAGATTTGAAGAATTATAATAAATCGAACTTTAGAAGTTGTATCAGTGACTTTAGGCTAAAGGACGTCTCTACGATGCGCCTAAAGACGACGGTGCTTCATAATATAGAAAGCTGAGATTGTTCTGCAATGTTTGATGTATATTATTTGGCTATATATCAAAGGCAAAGGACTTTTAAAAGTTGAATTTAAGAAATAATGTAGAGTCGAGAAAGAGACCTCGGACCCCAGTGAAAGAGGATTTGTGGGTTTGTGTTCACGTTAATACACAAAGAGGTGAAGAGGTCAGGATAGAAATGTATGAACTCTATGTCTTGACATTACTATTATGTACAGGTCACTTGTATTATTGAGTTTAGTGTTTAATGTTTATTTGCTCAGAAATTGGTAATTAGTTTGGTTTTTCTTCTCAAATATCTTCAGATGTAAAAAGAAAAGATGGTAACACAGAAAAAAGAACATGAAACATGAAACATGAAACACATCGGACCAATCGGCCTCTGAGGAAGCAGCCTCTCACAGGGTGTCACCGGGCAGACAGCAAGCACACGCACATGCACACACACGCATACACACACACGCACATACACACACGCAAAGAGGCACACACGCATACACATACATCCAGACACACGTACACACAAACGCACACACCCATACATACACACACGCATACACGCACACACGCATACACGCACACACATGCACACACACACCCATACATACACACACGCACATACACACACAAACATGCACACAGACACACACATTCACACACACACGCACACACCCATACATAGGCACACACGTGAATACACCCGCATGCACGTACACCACAAACACATACACACACCCATACATACATACACACACGCACAAGAACACACACGCACATACACCCGCACACACACACACACACAATCAGAGAACTTTTTCTCAATCAGGAGTCAATTAATTTTCCACAATCTGCGCTGATTCAGACTGAAAGATGTTCAGAGTCAGACGTGATTCAACAGGAAGTGAAGCGACTGAAGAGGAAACACTTCCTCAGGACTCCACTCAGACCCTCTGACTCTGGATCCTGAAGCAGGATCTCAGACCAACAACAGAGCTGCGATAAAGAAGAAGAAGAAGTTGAGCGTGTTGTTGAAGGTCTCTCTGTTTATCGCCAATAAAGAAAGAAACCCGTTGAGCACATATTTAATGCCTTGCATCACGTCCAATGCCGCATGACCAAGAAGAGCAATACAACTGTGATATTTCATAACTCTTACTTTTACAGTTCGGGAAGGAAATTAACTTTACTAACTTTATGAGTTTGCTAGCTAACGTTAGCTAGCTATTATAATGTAGTTAGTAGAATAAGAGGGCAGCTAAATGCTAAAAGGTTTCGGTAATCATTTCAGCTCACATGAGTACAAGTTACTCTAAACATGAGCTGACTTTACAAGTGACAGTTATATGCACATATCACGGTTGTATTGTTGAGCTTGGTGGTAGCGGAGCGGGTCGGGAGACTTCCTTAAAACTAATAAAGAATTGTCTTCTCTGGCGGAGACAATTTCAGTCACTTCCTTCTCAAAGCTCAAATATTTAGTTTTTTCTCTTCACTCTTTCCCGCCCAGTCACCACCAAAGGGTTCAGGCATGTAACTACACAATGGGAAACCCAATCAACAGTCAGCATATGTGCATTAGGACATGTTTCTGCTGTGAATCAGATGTTACAGTCTTCAGGCATGGCAGCATCTGTCAGACTTCCTCGCATAAAGAGACACAGATCAAAAGTAATCAGCTCTTACAGCTAATTCCACCCCGTCAGACGTTTATATCCCCCATCAACGAGACACGGCTGCTGACTGGAAGCGGCGTGAGCAAACGTTTTTATCCGAAGCGACTAACAATAAGTGAATTCAACCATGAGTACAAACTCAGAACAGCAAGAATCCAGAAAGTTACATTTCTTCAAGAAAGCCAAACTACAAAAAAGACCACAATAAGTGCCATTCAAGTGCCACTGAAGTGCTAATCTGTTTTTATTCAAGGTATATTCGGAAAAGACGTGTTTTTAGTTGTCGTGCGGCCTCGCCTTCGGTTTTTAGGACCTCCGCGGTGAACGCTGCGGTTACGAGCTGTTGTGGGGTGATCTGTTGACGCCCCTATCGTCCTGCTCACTACTGCTGGACAAAGGAAGTTGGGGTTGTGGAAGCTGGGTGGAGGAACCACTAGCAAAGCAGGGGGGGAGCGATTAAACATCTCTCTTGTTCTGCCTGTTTTGTGATAAACATGCTTAACCCTTGTGTTGCCTTCGGGTCAATATGACCCGATTACCCTGTACCCTTCCCTCTTGTACTAATTATATTTACTAACATATTTTTATTAATGAGGTCCATAAAAGGTACTTTATGTTTGTTTTGTTGACTTCAAAAGAAACACCGGCACGCTAACATTGAATCGGGTCTAATTGACCCGAAGGCGACACGAGGGTTAAAAGGTGCCTAGTGCGCGTCATGGGAGCGGCGGCGCTGGTCCTAGTGTACAGCATGCCGCACAAACAACAATGAACTAGTGGAGGCGGCGAGGTGCTCAGTGTTGCCAGATTGGAAACGGTGAAGTATCGTACCAAAGGCTCAAAATGGTCGTATTTGGAGGATAATTATCGTGTATCTGGCAACCCTGAGATCGGTCGACCAATGACTGTTCTCTCTACGGTCAGAGCTCGCGCAAGAAGGTGGAACGTAAGGGAGATACCATTTCCAAAACTTGCAAGGGGTAAATACTAGTTTGTGAAAGACCCAGAGAAACACAAATATCCGACGAAGCAAAATCCCGGAAGTTTTTGGAATCCCTGCCGGACGCATTTTTTAGGTTTCAAAAAGAGGACGTGTCCGGGGAAAAGAGGACATCTGGTCACCCTAGTTTACGAGCGGCGCGGGGGGAGTGAGTCAACCTCGGGGGGGCGAACAAAAGCTATGCGCTGATACGATAACACAACATAGACAGGATGCAATGCGCACAATCCAAACCGGCGCAGGCAGGAGTCCAGCGGGAAGCAGCTGCGTTAGCGTCGGCAGCGTTAGCTCGCCCAGTCGCGCTAACCTGCGCGGCGCAGAGTTCTGCCAGGGGGGTAGCAGGTCTGGGGCGCCGCAACATGTTCCCGCCGCCGTCCATCTGTCGGCGCTCGCTCCGAAGCCCGCGCAGCTCTCGCCTAACGTCATGTTGTCATCATATCCCCCCCTCAATATGGGAGCTATAGCATTTGGTGTGGCGTGGCCAAGGCGGGCGGAGAGGAGGAGTGTTTGGATCGCTGCGACTCGTTCGTACGAGCGTCCATCTGTTCCCGGCCGGCTGCCCTCGCAGTCGGGAGCTTATGCTGCAGCGTTCTCAGATGTATGTGAGAGATGACGATGCGACTGACTGCGCCTCGGCTGAGACGGAGCGCCCGAGTGGTTTTTCCTTACCCAAACGTCCGAGATTAAAAGAGAGTCGCGATTGCACGAAATATAAATATTCGAATTTGAAAGGAATTGTGTTCGCATTCATTCCACCTGGCAAAAAAGAAAAAGAGACAAACAGAAACGGGATCAACAATCTAATTAGTCTCCGGATTTAAAGACACATCCAAATAGCTGTGGATCAGGCAGTGTGTCGACCCCCCATACGGGGGATTTTGACACATTATGACACTTTATGGTTAAACATTAAAATAATCATGAGCAAATATAACTAGAATGGGCACTCGGTAGAGCGCATACCTTCGCATATCACAAGATTGGGCATTGAATTATGAACATTTTGGCATTAGTTGCATGCCAATTGGATAGAAATTGACCGCTGTGGTAAAAAGAAGATGTTGACCTTTTCATGACATTGACCTTGACATTTGACCCGATCGATCCCAAAATCTAATCAAATGGTCCCCGGATAATAACCAATCATCGCACCAAATTTCATGCGATTCGGTTTAATACTTTTTGAGTTATGCGAGTAACACGCATACAAATAAATAAATAAATACACGGCGATCAAAACATAACCTTCCACATTTTCAATGCGAAGGTAAAGATGATACACATCAAATTAAACAACAGAACCTGGGCAACAATAATTAGTCAGCCATTTCAACACAACTCAAACACCAACTCAAAGGAGTCCGGAGTCAGCCCACTCAGCATGTTTCTGGAGCTAGCAACCCGAAACTCAGCGCTATTGGAAAAGGTCAGATAGCAAAAAACAAGACGATTCTGCCCACGACTCACTATTCATAAATTTCTGTCATATTCATTGAATGTGCTGTAACTCTCTTTATCTGGTCACATGACATCTATTATTCTGTCCATCCTGTCGAGGGATCCTCCTGTTGCTCTCCTGAAGGTTTTCCCCTTTTTTTCCCTGTGAAAGATTATTTTTCTGTTTTTCTTTGGGAGTTCATCCTGATCCGGTGTGAGGTCAAAGGTCAGGGATGTCGTATGTCTACAGATTGTAAAGCCCTCGGAGGGGAATTTGTAATTTGTGATTTTGGTCTTTACAAAATAAACGGATTGTATTTGAATGGTGCCAAGATGTGCCCAAATGCCCATTTTTGGAGAGCTCGGCTGAACTCTCTGTACTAAAACATATCTAACTTTCTTCTGCTTCATTTTATGAAAGTCAAACTTTAAAGAGAGACCGTTCACACATTGTGTTATGATCCTGGTGAGCCTTAGACCCTTCACCTCCATCATTCCAAAGATATCATCATCCTAAAATTGCTTTTTATTTTCCTCGGCGAAGCGGAAACTTTCATTTTTTGCCGTGTTTCATCTTTATTTACTGTTAACCAGTAACATATATACTGATATATACACACCTGAACAACACTCACATGGCGTTACCTTTATTTTAACACCAAAACTATTAAACTAGCCCTTGTGGTTGCAGAGATACACCCTTTTTAGTTTAGGTGTGTTACGAGCGGAGGCCGAAAGAATATATTGATTTTTTTAAAGGTTGGAATGAAATCTAAAAGTAGAAGACATTATTTAGTTTTTTTCGGGTGTCATGGCAACGCTGGAGTCACGGAAACAACAAACGGATCAGCCACAAAGTGATCGTGTTGAAGAGAGAAGCAGAACATCATTTTTAATTAGTGGAAGGTGATAAGGAACCAGTGGAGCGCTCAGCGACCTCGAGGTCACTGGATCCCAGGAAGTGACGAGTCATCGTGTATAAGTACAACGTGTATTTATTAATGACTTCATCGTTTATAAGTACAACGTGTATTTATTAATGACTTCATCGTTTATAAGTACAACGTGTATTTATTAATGACTTCATCGTGTATAAGTACAACGTGTATTTATTCATGACTTCATCGTTTATAAGTACAACGTGTATTTATTCATGACTTCATCGTTTATAAGTACAACGTGTATTAATGACTTCATCGTTTATAAGTACAACGTGTATTTATTCATGACTTCATCGTTTATACGTACAACGTGTATTTATTAATGACTTCATCGTTTATACGTACAATGTGTATTTATTCATGACTTCATCGTTTATACGTACAACGTGTATTTATTCATGACTTCATCGTTTATACGTACAACGTGTATTTATTAATGACTTCATCGTTTATACGTACAATGTGTATTTATTCATGACTTCATCGTTTATACGTACAACGTGTATTTATTAATGACTTCATCGTTTATACGTACAATGTGTATTTATTCATGACTTCATCGTTTATACGTACAACGTGTATTTATTCATGACTTCATCGTTTATAAGTACAATGTGTATTTATTAATGACTTCATCGTTTATACGTACAACGTGTATTTATTAATGACTTCATCGTTTATACATACGTGTATTTATTAATGACTTCATCATTTATAAGTACAACGTGTATTTATTAATGACTTCATCGTTTATAAGTACAACGTGTATTTATTCATGACTTCATCGTTTATACGTACAACGTGTATTTATTAATGACTTCATCATTTATAAGTACAATGTGTATTTATTAATGACTTCATCGTTTATAAGTACAACGTGTATTTATTAATGACTTCATCGTTTATACATACGTGTATTTATTAATGACTTCATCGTTTATAAATACAACGTGTATTTATTAATGACTTCATCGTTTAAACGTACAACGTGTATTTATTAATGACTTCATCATTTATAAGTACAACGTGTATTTATTAATGACTTCATCGTTTATAAGTACAACGTGTATTTATTCATGACTTCATCGTCTATACGTACAACGTGTATTTATTCATGACTTCATCGTTTATACGTGCAACGTGTATTTATTCATGACTTCATCATTTATAAGTACAACGTGTATTTATTAATGACTTCATCGTTTATAAGTACAACGTGTATTTATTCATGACTTCATCGTTTATAAGTACAACGTGTATTTATTCATGACTTCATCGTTTATAAGTACAACGTGTATTTATTAATGACTTCATCGTTTATAAGTACAACGTGTATTTATTCATGACTTCATCGTTTATACGTGCAACGTGTATTTATTCATGACTTCATCGTTTATAAGTACAACGTGTATTTATTAATGACTTCATCGTTTATAAGTACAACGTGTATTTATTAATCACTTCATCGTTTATATGTGCAACGTGTATTTATTCATGACTTCATCGTTTATAAGTACAACGTGTATTTATTAATGACTTCATCATTTATAAGTACAACGTGTATTTATTCATGACTTCATCGTTTATACGTGCAACGTGTATTTATTAATGACTTCATCGTTTATAAGTACAACGTGTATTTATTCATGACTTCATCGTTTATACGTACAACGTGTATTTATTAATGACTTCATCATTTATAAGTACAACGTGTATTTATTAATGACTTCATCGTTTATAAGTACAACGTGTATTTATTAATGACTTCATCGTTTATACGTACAACGTGTATTTATTAATGACTTCATCGTTTATACATACGTGTATTTATTAATGACTTCATCATTTATAAGTACAACGTGTATTTATTAATGACTTCATCGTTTATAAGTACAACGTGTATTTATTCATGACTTCATCGTTTATACGTACAACGTGTATTTATTAATGACTTCATCATTTATAAGTACAACGTGTATTTATTAATGACTTCATCGTTTATAAGTACAACGTGTATTTATTAATGACTTCATCATTTATAAGTACGTGTATTTATTCATGACTTCATCGTCTATACGTACAACGTGTATTTATTAATGACTTCATCATTTATAAGTACAACGTGTATTTATTCATGACTTCATCGTTTATACGTGCAACGTGTATTTATTCATGACTTCATCGTTTATAAGTACAACGTGTATTTATTAATCACTTCATCGTTTATAAGTACAACGTGTATTTATTCATGACTTCATCGTTTATACGTACAACGTGTATTTATTCATGACTTCATCGTTTATACGTACAACGTGTATTTATTAATGACTTCATCGTGTATAAGTACAACGTGTATTTATTCATGACTTCATCGTTTATACGTACAACGTGTATTTATTCATGACTTCATCGTTTATACGTACAACGTGTATTTATTAATGACTTCATCGTTTATACATACAACGTGTATTTATTAATGACTTCATCGTTTATACATACGTGTATTTATTAATGACTTCATCATTTATAAGTACAACGTGTATTTATTAATGACTTCATCGTTTATAAGTACAACGTGTATTTATTAATGACCATCGTTTATAAGTACAACGTGTATTTATTAATGACTTCATCGTTTATAAGTACAACGTGTATTTATTAATGACTTCATCATCTATACGTGCAACGTGTATTTATTCATGACTTCATCGTTTATAAGTACAACGTGTATTTATTAATCACTTCATCGTTTATACGTACAATGTGTATTTATTCATGACTTCATCGTTTATACGTACAACGTGTATTTATTCATGACTTCATCGTTTATAAGTACAATGTGTATTTATTAATGACTTCATCGTTTATACGTACAATGTGTATTTATTCATGACTTCATCGTTTATACGTACAACGTGTATTTATTAATGACTTCATCGTTTATACATACAACGTGTATTTATTAATGACTTCATCGTTTATACGTACAACGTGTATTTATTCATGACTTCATCGTTTATAAGTACAATGTGTATTTATTAATGACTTCATCGTTTATACGTACAATGTGTATTTATTCATGACTTCATCGTTTATAAGTACAACGTGTATTTATTCATGACTTCATCGTTTATACGTACAACGTGTATTTATTCATGACTTCATCGTTTATAAGTACAATGTGTATTTATTAATGACTTCATCGTTTATACGTACAACGTGTATTTATTAATGACTTCATCGTTTATACATACGTGTATTTATTAATGACTTCATCATTTATAAGTACAACGTGTATTTATTAATGACTTCATCGTTTATAAGTACAACGTGTATTTATTCATGACTTCATCGTTTATACGTGCAACGTGTATTTATTCATGACTTCATTGTTTATACGTACAACGTGTATTTATTAATGACTTCATCATTTATAAGTACAACGTGTATTTATTCATGACTTCATCGTTTATACGTGCAACGTGTATTTATTCATGACTTCATCGTTTATAAGTACAACGTGTATTTATTAATGACTTCATCGTTTATAAGTACAACGTGTATTTATTCATGACTTCATCGTTTATAAGTACAACGTGTATTTATTCATGACTTCATCGTTTATACGTACAACGTGTATTTATTCATGACTTCATCGTTTATAAGTACAACGTGTATTTATTAATGACTTCATCGTTTATAAGTACAACGTGTATTTATTAATCACTTCATCGTTTATACGTGCAACGTGTATTTATTCATGACTTCATCGTTTATAAGTACAACGTGTATTTATTCATGACTTCATCATTTATAAGTACAACGTGTATTTATTCATGACTTCATCGTTTATAAGTACAACGTGTATTTATTAATGACTTCATCGTTTATAAGTACAACGTGTATTTATTCATGACTTCATCGTTTATACGTACAACGTGTATTTATTAATGACTTCATCATTTATAAGTACAACGTGTATTTATTAATGACTTCATCGTTTATAAGTACAACGTGTATTTATTAATGACTTCATCGTTTATACGTACAACGTGTATTTATTAATGACTTCATCGTTTATACATACGTGTATTTATTAATGACTTCATCATTTATAAGTACAACGTGTATTTATTAATGACTTCATCGTTTATAAGTACAACGTGTATTTATTCATGACTTCATCGTTTATACGTACAACGTGTATTTATTAATGACTTCATCATTTATAAGTACAACGTGTATTTATTAATGACTTCATCGTTTATAAGTACAACGTGTATTTATTAATGACTTCATCATTTATAAGTACGTGTATTTATTCATGACTTCATCGTCTATACGTACAACGTGTATTTATTAATGACTTCATCATTTATAAGTACAACGTGTATTTATTCATGACTTCATCGTTTATACGTGCAACGTGTATTTATTCATGACTTCATCGTTTATAAGTACAACGTGTATTTATTAATCACTTCATCGTTTATAAGTACAACGTGTATTTATTCATGACTTCATCGCTTATAAGTACAACGTGTATTTATTCATGACTTCATCGTTTATAATACAACGTGTATTTATTAATGACTTCATCGTGTATTTATTCATGACTTCATCGTTTATAAGTACAACGTGTATTTATTAATGACTTCATCGTTTATACGTACAACGTGTATTTATTAATGACTTCATCGTTTATACATACGTGTATTTATTAATGACTTCATCATTTATAAGTACAACGTGTATTTATTAATGACTTCATCGTTTATAAGTACAACGTGTATTTATTCATGACTTCATCGTTTATAAGTACAACGTGTATTTATTAATGACTTCATCGTTTATACGTACAACGTGTATTTATTCATGACTTCATCGTTTATACGTACAACGTGTATTTATTCATGACTTCATCGTTTATAAGTACAACGTGTATTTATTAATGACTTCATCGTTTATACGTACAACGTGTATTTATTCATGACTTCATCGTTTATACATACGTGTATTTATTAATGACTTCATCGTTTATACATACAACGTGTATTTATTAATGACTTCATCGTTTATACGTACAACGTGTATTTATTCATGACTTCATCGTTTATAAGTACAATGTGTATTTATTAATGACTTCATCGTTTATACGTACAATGTGTATTTATTCATGACTTCATCGTTTATACGTACAACGTGTATTTATTCATGACTTCATCGTTTATAAGTACAATGTGTATTTATTAATGACTTCATCGTTTATATTACAACGTGTATTTATTAATGACTTCATCGTTTATATACATACGTGTATTTATTAATGACTTCATCATTTATAAGTACAACGTGTATTTATTAATGACTTCATCGTTTATAAGTACAACGTGTATTTATTCATGACTTCATCGTTTATACGTACAACGTGTATTTATTAATGACTTCATCATTTATAAGTACAATGTGTATTTATTAATGACTTCATCGTTTATAAGTACAACGTGTATTTATTAATGACTTCATCGTTTATACATACGTGTATTTATTAATGACTTCATCGTTTATAAGTACAACGTGTATTTATTCATGACTTCATCGTTTATACGTACAACGTGTATTTATTCATGACTTCATCGTTTATACGTACAACGTGTATTTATTCATGACTTCATCGTTTATAAGTACAACGTGTATTTATTAATGACTTCATCGTTTATAAGTACAACGTGTATTTATTCATGACTTCATCGTTTATACGTACAACGTGTATTTATTAATGACTTCATCGTGTATAAGTACAACGTGTATTTATTCATGACTTCATCGTTTATAAGTACAATGTGTATTTATTAATGACTTCATCGTTTATACATCGTATTTATTAATGACTTCATCGTTTATACAACGTGTATTTATTAATGACTTCATCGTTTAAACGTACAACGTGTATTTATTAATGACTTCATCATTTATAAGTACAACGTGTATTTATTAATGACTTCATCGTTTATAAGTACAACGTGTATTTATTCATGACTTCATCGTTTATACGTACAACGTGTATTTATTAATGACTTCATCGTTTATACGTACAACGTGTATTTATTCATGACTTCATCGTTTATACATATACGTGTATTTATTAATGACTTCATCGTTTATATGTACAACGTGTATTTATTAATGACTTCATCGTTTATAAGTACAACGTGTATTTATTCATGACTTCATCGTTTATAAGTACAACGTGTATTTATTAATGACTTCATCGTTTATAAGTACAACGTGTATTTATTAATGACTTCATTGTTTATAAGTACAACGTGTATTTATTAATGACTTCATCATTTATAAGTACAACGTGTATTTATTAATGACTTCATCGTTTATAAGTACAACGTGTATTTATTAATGACTTCATCGTTTATACATACGTGTATTTATTAATGACTTCATCATTTATAAGTACAACGTGTATTTATTAATGACTTCATCGTTTATAAGTACAACGTGTATTTATTCATGACTTCATCGTTTATAAGTACAACGTGTATTTATTAATGACTTCATCATTTATAAGTACAACGTGTATTTATTAATGACTTCATCGTTTATAAGTACAACGTGTATTTATTCATGACTTCATCGTTTATAAGTACAACGTGTATTTATTAATGACTTCATCATTTATAAGTACAACGTGTATTTATTAATGACTTCATCGTTTATACGTACAACGTGTATTTATTAATGACTTCATCGTTTATACGTACAACGTGTATTTATTCATGACTTCATCGTTTATACGTACAACGTGTATTTATTAATGACTTCATCGTTTATAAGTACAACGTGTATTTATTCATGACTTCATCGTTTATAAGTACAACGTGTATTTATTAATGACTTCATCGTTTATACGTACAACGTGTATTTATTAATGACTTCATCGTTTATAAGTACAACGTGTATTTATTCATGACTTCATCGTTTATAAGTACAACGTGTATTTATTAATGACTTCATCGTTTATACGTACAACGTGTATTTATTAATGACTTCATCGTTTATAAGTACAACGTGTATTTATTAATGACTTCATCGTTTATAAGTACAACGTGTATTTATTAATGACTTCATCGTTTATACGTACAACGTGTATTTATTAATGACTTCATCGTTTATACATACGTGTATTTATTAATGACTTCATCGTTTATAAGTACAACGTGTATTTATTAATGACTTCATCGTTTATAAGTACAACGTGTATTTATTAATGACTTCATCGTTTATAAGTACAACGTGTATTTATTAATGACTTCATCGTTTATACGTACAATGTGTATTTATTAATGACTTCATCGTTTATACATACGTGTATTTATTAATGACTTCATCGTTTATAAATACAACGTGTATTTATTAATGACTTCATCGTTTATACGTACAATGTGTATTTATTAATGACTTCATCGTTTATACATACAACGTGTATTTATTAATGACTTCATCATTTATAAGTACAATGTATTTATTAATGACTTCATCGTTTATACATACGTGTATTTATTAATGACTTCATCGTTTATAAATACAACGTGTATTTATTAATGACTTCATCGTTTATACGTACAACGTGTATTTATTAATGACTTCATCGTTTATACATACAACGTGTATTTATTAATGACTTCATCGTTTATACATACAATGTGTATTTATTCATGACTTCATCGTTAATACGTACAACGTGTATTTATTCATGACTTCATCGTTTATACGTACAACGTGTATTTATTCATGACTTCATCGTTTATACATACAATGTGTATTTATTAATGACCATCGTTTATACGTACAACGTGTATTTATTAATGACTTCATCGTTTATACGTACAACGTGTATTTATTAATGACTTCATCATTTATAAGTACAACGTGTATTTATTAATGACTTCATCGTTTATAAGTGCAACGTGTATTTATTCATGACTTCATCGTTTATAAGTACAACGTGTATTTATTAATCACTTCATCGTTTATACGTACAATGTGTATTTATTCATGACTTCATCGTTTATACGTACAACGTGTATTTATTCATGACTTCATCGTTTATAAGTACAATGTGTATTTATTAATGACTTCATCGTTTATACGTACAATGTGTATTTATTCATGACTTCATCGTTTATACGTACAACGTGTATTTATTAATGACTTCATCGTTTATACATACAACGTGTATTTATTAATGACTTCATCGTTTATACGTACAACGTGTATTTATTCATGACTTCATCGTTTATAAGTACAATGTGTATTTATTAATGACTTCATCGTTTATACGTACAATGTGTATTTATTCATGACTTCATCGTTTATACGTACAACGTGTATTTATTCATGACTTCATCGTTTATAAGTACAACGTGTATTTATTAATGACTTCATCGTTTATACGTACAACGTGTATTTATTAATGACTTCATCGTTTATACATACGTGTATTTATTAATGACTTCATCATTTATAAGTACAACGTGTATTTATTAATGACTTCATCGTTTATAAGTACAACGTGTATTTATTCATGACTTCATCGTTTACGTACAACGTGTATTTATTAATGACTTCATCATTTATAAGTACAATGTGTATTTATTAATGACTTCATCGTTTATAAGTACAACGTGTATTTATTAATGACTTCATCGTTTATAAGTACAACGTGTATTTATTAATGACTTCATCGTTTATAAGTACAACGTGTATTTATTAATGACTTCATCGTTTATACATACGTGTATTTATTAATGACTTCATCGTTTATACATACAACGTGTATTTATTAATGACTTCATCGTTTATAAGTACAACGTGTATTTATTAATGACTTCATCGTTTATAAGTACAACGTGTATTTATTAATGACTTCATCGTTTATAAGTACAACGTGTATTTATTCATGACTTCATCGTTTATACGTACAACGTGTATTTATTCATGACTTCATCGTTTATACGTACAACGTGTATTTATTCATGACTTCATCGTTTATAAGTACAACGTGTATTTATTAATGACTTCATCGTTTATAAGTACAACGTGTATTTATTAATGACTTCATCGTTTATACGTACAACGTGTATTTATTAATGACTTCATCGTTTATAAGTACAACGTGTATTTATTAATGACTTCATCATTTATACGTACAATGTGTATTTATTAATGACGTCATCGTTTATACATACGTGTATTTATTAATGACTTCATCGTTTATAAATACAACGTGTATTTATTAATGACTTCATCGTTTAAACGTACAACGTGTATTTATTAATGACTTCATCATTTATAAGTACAACGTGTATTTATTAATGACTTCATCGTTTATAAGTACAACGTGTATTTATTCATGACTTCATCGTCTATACGTACAACGTGTATTTATTCATGACTTCATCGTTTATACGTACAACGTGTATTTATTCATGACTTCATCGTTTATACGTGCAACGTGTATTTATTCATGACTTCATCGTTTATAAGTACAACGTGTATTTATTAATGACTTCATCGTTTATAAGTACAACGTGTATTTATTCATGACTTCATCGTTTATAAGTACAACGTGTATTTATTAATGACTTCATCGTTTATAAGTACAACGTGTATTTATTAATGACTTCATCGTTTATAAGTACAACGTGTATTTATTAATGACTTCATCGTTTATACGTACAACGTGTATTTATTAATGACTTCATCGTTTATACATACGTGTATTTATTAATGACTTCATCATTTATAAGTACAACGTGTATTTATTAATGACTTCATCGTTTATAAGTACAACGTGTATTTATTCATGACTTCATCGTTTATACGTACAACGTGTATTTATTAATGACTTCATCATTTATAAGTACAACGTGTATTTATTAATGACTTCATCGTTTATAAGTACAACGTGTATTTATTCATGACTTCATCGTTTATAAGTACAACGTGTATTTATTAATGACTTCATCATTTATAAGTACAACGTGTATTTATTAATGACTTCATCGTTTATAAGTACAACGTGTATTTATTCATGACTTCATCGTCTATACGTACAACGTGTATTTATTAATGACTTCATCATTTATAAGTACAACGTGTATTTATTAATGACTTCATCGTTTATAAGTACAACGTGTATTTATTAATGACTTCATCGTCTATACGTGCAACGTGTATTTATTCATGACTTCATCGTTTATAAGTACAACGTGTATTTATTAATCACTTCATCGTTTATAAGTACAACGTGTATTTATTCATGACTTCATCGTTTATACGTACAACGTGTATTTATTCATGACTTCATCGTTTATACGTACAACGTGTATTTATTAATGACTTCATCGTGTATAAGTACAACGTGTATTTATTCATGACTTCATCGTTTATAAGTACAACGTGTATTTATTAATGACTTCATCGTTTATACGTACACGTGTATTTATTAATGACTTCATCGTTTATACATCGTGTATTTATTAATGACTTCATCGGTTATACATGCGTGTATTTATTAATGACTTCATCGTTTATAAGTACAACGTGTATTTATTAATGACTTCATCGTTTATACATACAACGTGTATTTATTAATGACTTCATCGTTTATAAGTACAACGTGTATTTATTAATGACTTCATCGTTTATACGTACAACGTGTATTTATTAATGACTTCATCGTTATAAGTACAACGTGTATTTATTAATGACTTCATCGTTTATACGTACAATGTGTATTTATTAATGACTTCATCGTTTATACATCGTGTATTTATTAATGACTTCATCGTTTATAAATACAACGTGTATTTATTAATGACTTCATCGTTTATACGTACAATGTGTATTTATTAATGACTTCATCGTTTATACATACAACGTGTATTTATTAATGACTTCATCATTTATCGTACAATGTGTATTTATTAATGACTTCATCGTTTATACATCGTGTATTTATTAATGACTTCATCGTTTATAAATACAACGTGTATTTATTAATGACTTCATCGTTTATAACGTGTATTTATTAATGACTTCATCGTATACAACGTGTATTTATTAATGACTTCATCGTTTACATACAATGTGTATTTATTCATGACTTCATCGTACAACGTGTATTTATTCATGACTTCATCGTTTATAACAACGTGTATTTATTCATGACTTCATCGTTTATCACAATGTGTATTTATTCATGACTTCATCGTTTATACGTACAACGTGTATTTATTAATGACTTCATCGTGTATAAGTACAACGTGTATTTATTCATGACTTCATCGTTTATAAGTACAATGTGTATTTATTAATGACTTCATCGTTTATAAGTACAACGTGTATTTATTAATGACTTCATCGTTTATACATACAACGTGTATTTATTCATGACTTCATCGTTTATACATACGTGTATTTATTAATGACTTCATCGTTTATAAGTACAACGTGTATTTATTCATGACTTCATCGTTTATATTACAACGTGTATTTATTAATGACTTCATCGTTTATACATACGTGTATTTATTCATGACTTCATCGTTTATACGTACAACGTGTATTTATTCATGACTTCATCGTTTATACGTACAACGTGTATTTATTCATGACTTCATCGTTTATAAGTACAACGTGTATTTATTAATGACTTCATCGTTTATACGTACAACGTGTATTTATTAATGACTTCATTGTTTATACATACGTGTATTTATTAATGACTTCATCATTTATAAGTACAACGTGTATTTATTAATGACTTCATCATTTATAAGTACAACGTGTATTTATTCATGACTTCATCATTTATACATACAACGTGTATTTATTAATGACTTCATCATTTATAAGTACAACGTGTATTTATTAATGACTTCATCGTTTATAAGTACAACGTGTATTTATTAATGACTTCATCGTTTATACGTACAACGTGTATTTATTAATGACTTCATTGTTTATACATACGTGTATTTATTAATGACTTCATCGTTTATACGTACAACGTGTATTTATTAATGACTTCATCGTTTATAAGTACAACGTGTATTTATTCATGACTTCATCGTTTATACGTACAACGTGTATTTATTCATGACTTCATCGTTTATAAGTACAACGTGTATTTATTAATGACTTCATCGTTTATACGTACAACGTGTATTTATTCATGACTTCATCGTTTATACGTACAACGTGTATTTATTAATGACTTCATCGTTTATAAGTACAATGTGTATTTATTAATGACTTCATCGTTTATAAGTACAACGTGTATTTATTCATGACTTCATCGTTTATAAGTACAACGTGTATTTATTAATGACTTCATCGTTTATAAGTACAACGTGTATTTATTCATGACTTCATCGTTTATAAGTACAACGTGTATTTATTCATGACTTCATCGTTTATACGTGCAACGTGTATTTATTCATGACTTCATCGTTTATAAGTACAACGTGTATTTATTAATGACTTCATCGTTTATAAGTACAACGTGTATTTATTAATCACTTCATCGTTTATATGTGCAACGTGTATTTATTCATGACTTCATCGTTTATAAGTACAACGTGTATTTATTAATGACTTCATCATTTATAAGTACAACGTGTATTTATTCATGACTTCATCGTTTATACGTGCAACGTGTATTTATTAATGACTTCATCATTTATAAGTACAACGTGTATTTATTAATGACTTCATCGTTTATAAGTACAACGTGTATTTATTCATGACTTCATCGTCTATAAGCAACGTGTATTTATTAATGACTTCATCATTTATAAGTACAACGTGTATTTATTAATGACTTCATCGTTTATAAGTACAACGTGTATTTATTCATGACTTCATCGTTTATACGTACAACGTGTATTTATTAATGACTTCATCATTTATAAGTACAACGTGTATTTATTAATGACTTCATCGTTTATAAGTACAACGTGTATTTATTAATGACTTCATCGTCTATACGTGCAACGTGTATTTATTCATGACTTCATCGTTTATAAGTACAACGTGTATTTATTAATCACTTCATCGTTTATAAGTACAACGTGTATTTATTCATGACTTCATCGTTTATACGTACAACGTGTATTTATTCATGACTTCATCGTTTATACGTACAACGTGTATTTATTAATGACTTCATCGTGTATAAGTACAACGTGTATTTATTCATGACTTCATCGTTTATAAGTACAACGTGTATTTATTAATGACTTCATCGTTTATACGTACAACGTGTATTTATTAATGACTTCATCGTTTATACATACGTGTATTTATTAATGACTTCATCATTTATAAGTACGTGTATTTATTAATGACTTCATCGTTTATACGTACAACGTGTATTTATTAATGACTTCATCGTTTATACATACGTGTATTTATTAATGACTTCATCGTTTATAAGTACAACGTGTATTTATTAATGACTTCATCGTTTATAAGTACAACGTGTATTTATTAATGACTTCATCGTGTATAAGTACAACGTGTATTTATTAATGACTTCATCGTTTATACGTACAATGTGTATTTATTAATGACTTCATCGTTTATACATACGTGTATTTATTAATGACTTCATCGTTTATAAATACAACGTGTATTTATTAATGACTTCATCGTTTATACGTACAATGTGTATTTATTAATGACTTCATCGTTTATACATACAACGTGTATTTATTAATGACTTCATCATTTATACGTACAATGTGTATTTATTAATGACTTCATCGTTTATACATACGTGTATTTATTAATGACTTCATCGTTTATAAATACAACGTGTATTTATTAATGACTTCATCGTTTATACGTACAACGTGTATTTATTAATGACTTCATCGTTTATACATACAACGTGTATTTATTAATGACTTCATCGTTTATACATACAATGTGTATTTATTCATGACTTCATCGTTAATACGTACAACGTGTATTTATTCATGACTTCATCGTTTATACGTACAACGTGTATTTATTCATGACTTCATCGTTTATACGTACAATGTGTATTTATTCATGACTTCATCGTTTATACGTACAACGTGTATTTATTAATGACTTCATCGTGTATAAGTACAACGTGTATTTATTCATGACTTCATCGTTTATAAGTACAATGTGTATTTATTAATGACTTCATCGTTTATAAGTACAACGTGTATTTATTAATGACTTCATCGTTTATACGTACAACGTGTATTTATTCATGACTTCATCGTTTATACATACGTGTATTTATTAATGACTTCATCATTTATAAGTACAACGTGTATTTATTCATGACTTCATCGTTTATACGTACAACGTGTATTTATTAATGACTTCATCGTTTATACATACAACGTGTATTTATTCATGACTTCATCGTTTATACGTACAACGTGTATTTATTCATGACTTCATCGTTTATACGTACAACGTGTATTTATTCATGACTTCATCGTTTATAAGTACAACGTGTATTTATTAATGACTTCATCGTTTATACGTACAACGTGTATTTATTAATGACTTCATTGTTTATACATACGTGTATTTATTAATGACTTCATCATTTATAAGTACAACGTGTATTTATTAATGACTTCATCATTTATAAGTACAACGTGTATTTATTCATGACTTCATCGTTTATACGTACAACGTGTATTTATTAATGACTTCATCATTTATAAGTACAACGTGTATTTATTAATGACTTCATCGTTTATAAGTACAACGTGTATTTATTAATGACTTCATCGTTTATACGTACAACGTGTATTTATTAATGACTTCATCGTTTATACATACGTGTATTTATTAATGACTTCATCGTTTATATGTACAACGTGTATTTATTAATGACTTCATCGTTTATAAGTACAACGTGTATTTATTCATGACTTCATCGTTTATAAGTACAACGTGTATTTATTCATGACTTCATCGTCTATACGTACAACGTGTATTTATTAATGACTTCATCATTTATAAGTACGTGTATTTATTCATGACTTCATCGTCTATACGTACAACGTGTATTTATTAATGACTTCATCGTTTATAAGTACAACGTGTATTTATTAATGACTTCATCGTTTATAAGTACAACGTGTATTTATTCATGACTTCATCGTTTATAAGTACAACGTGTATTTATTAATGACTTCATTGTTTATAAGTACAACGTGTATTTATTAATGACTTCATCATTTATGTATTTATTAATGACTTCATCGTTTATAAACGGTATTTATTAATGACTTCATCGTTTATAAGTACAACGTGTATTTATTAATGACTTCATACAACGTGTATTTATTAATGACTTCATCGCTATACAACGTATTTATTAATGACTTCATCGGTATTTATTAATGACTTCATCGTTTATAATACAACGTGTATTTATTCATGACTTCATCGCTTATGACTTCATCGTTTATAAGGTATTTATTAATGACTTCATCGTTTATAAGTACAACGGTATTTATTAATGACTTCATCGTTTAACTTCATAACGTGTATTTATTAATGACTTCATCATTTATAAGTACAACGGTATTTATTAATGACTTCATCGTTTATAAGTACAACGTGTATTTATTCATGACTTCATCGTTTATACATAGCGTGTATTTATTAATGACTTCATCATTTATAAGTACAACGTGTATTTATTAATGACTTCATCGTTTAATATTTATTAATGACTTCATCGCTTATACATACGTGTATTTATTAATGACTTCATCGCTTATACGCACAACGGTATTTATTAATGACTTCATCGTTTGTCAGTACAACGTGTATTTATTCATGACTTCATCGTTTATACGTACAACGTGTATTTATTAATGACAACATCGTTTATAAGTACAACGTATTTATTAATGACTTCATCGTTTATAAGTACAACGGTATGTATATTAATGACTTCATCGTTTATACGCACAACGTGTATTTATTCATGACTTCGTATTTATTAATGACTTCATCGCTTATAATACACGTATTTATTAATGACTTCATCGTTATACGTACAACGTATTTATTAATGACTTCATTGTTTATAAGTACATCGTGTATTTATTAATGACTTTATTGTTTATAATACAACGGTATTTATTAATGACTTCATCGTTTATAATTAACGTGTATTTATTCATGACTTCATCGTTTATACAACGTGTATTTATTAATGACTTCATCGTTTATACAACGTGTATTTATTAATGACTTCATCGTTATAAGTACAACGTGTATTTATTCATGACTTCATCGTTTATACGCACAACGTGTATTTATTAATGACTTCATCGTTATAAGTACAACGTGTATTTATTAATGACTTCATCGTTTATAAGTACAACGTGTATTTATTAATGACTTCATCGTTTATACGTACAACGGTATTTATTCATGACTTCATCGCTTATAAGTACAATGTGTATTTATTAATGACTTCATCGCTTATACATACATACGTGTATTTATTAATGACTTCATCGCTTATACGTGGTATTTATTCATGACTTCATAAGTACGCTTATATTTATTAATGACTTCATCGCTTATAAGTACAACGTGTATTTATTCATGACTTCATCGCTTATACGCATAACGTGTATTTATTAATGACTTCATCGCTTATACAACGTGTATTTATTAATGACTTCATCGTTCGCTTATATACAACGGTATTTATTAATGACTTCATCGCTTATAAGTACAACGTATTTATTAATGACTTCATCGTTTATAAGTACAACGTGTATTTATTAATGACTTCATCGTTTATAATACAACGTGTATTTATTCATGACTTCATCGTTTATAAGTTAACGTGTATTTATTAATGACTTCATCGCTTATAAGTACAACGTGTATTTATTAATGACTTCATCGTTTATAAGTAACGCGTGTATTTATTAATGACTTCATCGTTTATAAGTACAACGTGTATTTATTAATGACTTCATCGCTTATATACGCAACGTGTATTTATTAATGACTTCATCGCTTATAAGTACAACGGTATTTATTAATGACTTCATCGTTTATACAACGTGTATTTATTAATGACTTCATCGTTTATACAATTATTAATTTATTCATGACTAACGTGTATTTATTAATGACTTCATCGTTTATAAGTATTCATGACTTCATCGTTTATAAGACGTGTATTTATTAATGACTTCATCGCTTATACGCACAACGGTATTTATTAATGACTTCATCGCTTATACAACGTGTATTTATTAATGACTTCATCGTTATAAGTACAACGTATTTATTAATGACTTCATCGTTTATAAACGTGTATTTATTAATGACTTCATCGCTTATAAGTACAACGTGTATTTATTAATGACTTCATCGCTTATAAGTACAACGTGTATTTATTAATGACTTCATCGCTTATAAGCACAACGTATTTATTAATGACTTCATCGCTTATACGCATAACGTATTTATTAATGACTTCATCGGTATTTATTAATGACTTCATCGCTTATACGACAACGTGTATTTATTAATGACTTCATCGCTTATATAACGTGTATTTATAATGACTTCATCGTTTATAAGTAGTATTTATTAATGACTTCATCGTTTATAGTACAACGGTATTTATTAATGACTTCATCGTTTAACCGGTATTTATTAATGACTTCATCGCTTATAATGTATTTATTAATGACTTATCAAAAGCATAACGTTTATTCATGACTTCATCGTTTATAAGCACAACGGTATTTATTAATGACTTCATCACAACGGTATTTATTAATGACTTCATCGTTTATAAGTACAACGTGTTTATTAATGACTTCATCGTTATACACAACGGTATTTATTAATGACTTCATCGCATAACGTGTATTTATTAATGACTTCATCGTTTATAAGCGTGTATTTATTAATGACTTTTCAATACACACAACGGTATTTATTAATGACTTCATCGTTTATAAGTACAACGTGTATACTTCATTGTATTTATTCATGACACCTTTGGAGTGTATGTATGTGGGTTCACACACACAAACAACCTCCATCCACCCTCTGTAATACTGCATACATTATATACACACACACACACACACACACACAAAAAAAATACATACACACACACACACACACACACACACACACACACACACAAACACACGCACACAAAAACACATGTCCTCTCTCTCCTCCTCTCTCTCTCCTCTCTCCTCCTCTCTCTCCTCTCTCTCCCTCTCTCTCTCTCTCGCCTCCTCTCCTCTCCTCTCTTCCCTCTCTCCCCCTCTCTCTCTCCTTCTCTCCTCTCCTCTCTTCCTCTCTCCTCTCTCTCCTCTCCTCTCTCTCTCTCCCTCTCCCTCTCTCTCCTCTCCTCTCTCCCTCTCCTCTCTCCTCTTCCTCTCTCTCCTTCCTCTCTCTCTCCCTCTCTCTCCCTTCCTCTCTCTTCCTCTCTCTCTACCTCTCTCCTCCCCCTCTCTCTCTCTCTCTTCCCTCTCTCTCTCTCCCTCTCTCTCTTCCCTCTCTCTCTCTCTTCCCTCTCTCCCTTCCTCTCCCTCCCCCCCTCTCCCTCTCTCTCCCTTCCTCTCTCTCTTCCCTCTCTCCCCCCCCCAATCTCTCTCTCCCTTCT
Organism: Pseudoliparis swirei; assembly: GCF_029220125.1. Taxonomy (NCBI): domain Eukaryota; kingdom Metazoa; phylum Chordata; class Actinopteri; order Perciformes; family Liparidae; genus Pseudoliparis; species Pseudoliparis swirei. The sequence continues at coordinate 23,413,620 of NC_079403.1, forward strand.
TCCCTCTCTCTCTTCCCTCTCTCTCTCTCTTCCCTCTCTGCCTCCCTCTCCCCCCCCTCTCTCCTCTCCCTCTCTCCCCCCCCCCCTCTCCCTCTCTCTCGTGTCCTTCCTCTTTTCTTCTCTGTGTGCAGCTCTGTGAGATTAGAGCCAGACATGAGCTCATCGGCCAGCTGGGCAGACATCCCATAATGCTCAGCAGGGCCCAATACCTGCTGATTATCTCCTCTCTCTCCCTGTCTGGCTCTCTGCTCCCTCTCTCCCTGACTCACTGGCTCTCCCTCCGGTTCCCTCTCTCCTTCTTCTCCTCTCCTCCCGTCTCCTCTTCATTAATTCATCCACTCCGTCAAGTGTCCTCCACCTCGGGCTCCGTCTCCCTCTTTCTGGATCGGTCTCCCTCTCCTTCAAACCCAAACTTGGACACACAGACACACACACACACACCACACACACACACACACACACACACACACACACACACACACACACACCACACACACACACACACACGCTGTCTGTCGTCTTTCTTTCTCTTTCTCTCGCAACTTTTCCGTGGTGTCATTGCAGTGGTGCCTGCGGCAGTAAGAGGGGTAGGGAGGGGTGCTTCTTTTTTTTTATGACAGGGAGTAGAAGCGAGGTGTGTGTGTGTGTGTGTGTCTGTGTGTGTGTGTGTCTGTGTGTGTCTGTGTCTACCTTGAAATGACAGGGGCGGAGAAACCCGACAGCTGGAGCACCTGTGCGGACAGGATATGACACGGCGCCGCAGCCAGACAAGGGCAGGAAGCGACTCTCTCTCTCTCTCTTTCTCTCTCTGCAATCTGACTGTCTGGACCCCCCCCCCCCCCCGCCCCCTCCTGCTCTGTCATCTTTCAGAGATGCATTGTGATTAATTCGTGAATCCCATTCAGCCTTGGTATTGGGGGCTGAGTCATATCCATCTTTTGTTCTGACATTTGGAAACGGCGTTCAGAGGACCGAGTCCCGCAGAAGTCACAGGGTTTGTTTATTACCCCCCCCCCTCACACACACACACACAGTTATTAGTCTGTCTCCCGTGATAGAGGCGGCGGCCCGCAGGAGGGGTTTTTCTCTAGTTTTTGTTGGAGAAGCAGGATGTCCTCACTGCAGTGCGTCACGTGGGTTCTGAAGCGGCGCCGGTTGGTTCTTGTTGGGTTTCATGGAACAGACAAAAAGGGGTGTGTTCAAGTTCAATGGAATATTCCAAAGGCCGCCCTCGACATCGGAGGGTTTTGCCGACGGCCGCCACGTGCCAGTTGGTGTTCGGTGTTCAAATTCCTCCCAGAGGTGGTGGAGCGGTGGGGTTTGAGGTGGCGGGCCCGTGTGCATCACAATGTTTTCGATCTCCTTTAACTTACCCGCCAGTTCCGTTAGCGGCTAACGCTAACCAGCGCTAACTAGCACTCACGTTCTATTTCAAGAATGCGAAAGTGTCTTAAAGCTGCAGTACGACCGCTTATGATGAGTAATCCAAAACCCTTTGTGTGTAAAAATCAATGTAGTGGCCCTTTAAACAGTTTTGTTCTTTTTTCTATCGCAACCAAATTTCTAATATTTATAGATAATGGTCTTTTCTAAATCTGTCCGCAAATTAACATTCCATTCATTTTCCAAATCGCCTTTTATTATGTTGAATATGCAAACCGGCCTTTTAGAAGAGGTATATATATATAAATATATGTATATATATATATCTATATAAATATGTGTATATATATATATATATATATATATATATGTTTGATAAAGCACAACTTTATTTCGTGCTTTTGCGAATGAAGACACATACGCAACCGTTAAATACTTTACGAATAAGCCCGAAAAAAAGTGTTTAACGTGGAGATAACGTGCTCTTCTTTTTCTCGTCACCTAAACAAACAGGAAGTACTCCGGCCTTTAATATTACGCTCGTTGTAATAAGCGGGTCGCAATTATCGAAACAAGATGAACATTCAGGCTCCCTCGTGTGGCTGAAAAGTGTACTGCAGATATAAATGTCATACGAAAGACTACGGAAGAAATTTGCGCTAATTTATTCGGCGACCCCAACGGAATTATTTGAGGACAGCTGGTCTAAAACTAGATTTATAGACCAAAAGACATTTAATATAAGTATCCTCTCCATACAAGCAAACTCCTGTCTACGTAGCATTCTTGTTCTCCTTTCCTCTCGTGGACTTTGTGCTCTCTCTCTCTCTCTCTCTCTCACTCTCTCAGCCTTGCGGTCTCCAGGCAAGAACAATAGCACATCTCTGCACCAGCTGCAGGATGTGACTCCCCACCCCTGCCTCCGAGTTGTAATTGATTCGAAGCCTCGACCTGAGCCCGGGGAGACGGCTCTGGTTTCAGAGAGTGATGGAGAGTGACTGAGACACCAGACCAGTGGAACAGATCTTCCTCGCACATGGTTTTTTTTGATGGGGGGTGGGCACCGATCAGAGCTTCTCTGAGCTGAGCCACGAGATGGCGCTGTGACGTGAGTTCAGATGGGACGAGTTCCTGTGGAGGCGAGGGAGGGATGGACCCATCTTTCCACTCAGGCTCTTTACTGGGCTGCCTTTTATTTTTAAATGGTATCGGCCTCATCACGTCGCTGATGCATCCGTGGTCTTGTCTCAAATGACCACACTTTTCCAAGCATCTGATTGTCACACACACACACAGACACACACACACACACACACACATGCATCTCATGGCTTAGAATGTGGAGTGGTAATGTCATCTGCAGTGTGCCAACAAATGGTGGTTTCTTGTCTGCTGCATTTAAAGTAAAATAATTATAAGAAAAAAAAATTATATATATAATTATATTTATATATATATATATAATTAGAATGTGTTCTTGTAATTATTTAATTCTTTATTTTATATATAACATTTTATATATATAAAAATCATATATATAAAAAAAGTATATATATATAAAGAATTCTATATATATGAAATATATATATATATATACAATTATATATATATATGAAATATATATATATACAATTATATATATGAAATTATATATGTATACAAATATATATATATATATATTTGTATACATATATAATTTCATATATATATATATATATAATGATATATACATAATTATATTTATATATATATATATATATATATTAGATCTTTTGGGGCATATAGATGTCACCGCTCACACAACAACATGACACCCATGTGTAGGCAGTAAAAGTTCCTAATATAGATGATGTGCACACGTGTCGGGCGTCATTAACCTCGCCACCTAAAGTTAGTGTTCCTCAGATACAAGATGAGACAGACGTTTCCCGAGAGAGCCGCAGTGAGGCTAGTGTGTGTGTGTGTGTGTGTGTGTGTGTGTGTGTGTGTGTGTGTGAGTGTGTGTGTGTCTGTATGCAGACTGCAGTCATGGGGGAGGGGCAGCTGGTAGACAAGAGTGCATTTGGTATTCAGCCGTATCTGTCTGCTGGCTGTCTAGTCTGGCCTGTTAGCCGTGTCACCCTGCCTGCTCCCCGGGGGACTACATTGACGCTCCAGACAGACCGTGTGTGTGTGTGTGTGTGTGTGTGTCTGTCTGTCTGTGTGTGTGTATACATGTCTGTCTGTGTGTGTGGGTAAGTGCTGTGTTGGTGGCCGGTGGGCTGTTTTTTTTGTGAGTGGATCGAGGTGGGCTGCAGGAGGCGAGGATCGATGTCTGCTCGCCTGTGTGTGTGTGTGTGTGTGCGCGCGTGTGTGTGTGTGTGTGTGTGTGTGCGTGCGCGTGAGTTGGGATACGTGAGCTTGTCTGGAGGGTGTGTGTCTGGAATGTGTTTCGTATATATGTGTGTGTTTGTGAGAGGACATCAGAATGACCTCACATCAAGGTGGATAAAGCCTCTCTTTGGTGCCCCCCCCCCGACAAACACACACACACCCATGGATTGATATTGCCGCTGTGGCGGCGCCTCGATTTGTCGCTTCAATAAAAACGATGACAGCTGCCGGGCGTTTTGTAAATTGCGTCAGGGTCAGGCACCTATTTTTTTATTTATTTGTTCGCTCATGGAAGCCGTCAAGGAAAAAAAAATCTATTTGCATGATTGGATATAAAAGTTGGCGAGTGGTGCGGCGCCTAACGCGTAACATCTGTCGGAGGCCTTTGCTTTTCTCGTTGACTTGTTTTCGTTTGCAGAGGTGCATTTTATTGCTTTGGTTACTGCTGTTCTCAGCATACAAATGGTAGACCCCCCCCCCCATACACACACACACACACACACACACACACACCAGAGCAGACGTCGCCCATCGGGAACACTTCTCTTCCATGAGTTGCTGCAGAAGTGGACGGAGAGAGGGCCTCTGATCTGGAGAGCATCGTCTCCTTGCCCCGTGTGCGGAGGAAGTGAGAGTGTGTGTGTGGGGGGGGGGGGGGGGGCACTGAGAGACCCTTCAATGCCTTCTTAGACTTCTTAGTTTGGGAACCTTCTAGTGGTCAAGAGTGGCATTCAGAGCCTCTCTCTCTGATTGGAACAGCCTAGTTTATTTATAGACTGCCGACAGTCCTGCGCTATAGAGTGTGTGTGTGTGTGTGTGTGTGTGTCTGGGTGTGTGTATTGGGCTCCATTGGTTTGATTCAGAGGGGATGTGAAGGAGGGGTGGGGGGGGGGATGCTTTTCTGCTGCACATGTGCCCCTGAACCACAAGACTGGCGCGGGGGTCACCTCCAGGTTAGCCCCCTTCAAAGAAACGTCTCCATTGGCTGCGGCCCACCATAACAAGGGAGTGAAACTCGAAACCCTCCCCCGGATAACACACCACACCGACCAGTCCCGGGCCCTACACCCCCCCCCCCCCCCCCCCCACACCCCTAGTCTGTCTCCCTCCCTCTCCTCTCCCACAGCCATTGTCAACCACGACCAGGCCGTCTGCTAGAGTCAGGTCAGCCGGTGAGGACCACGCCCCCACTAAGCTAGACACACACGCAAAAACATATAACCCCTGCCCCATCCCGACTCTGTTGCTGCCTTCAAGTCCTCCTGGTACATCTCTATATCCTTGTTGTGAATATGTCAATGCAATAACAGTAGTTTAATTCCGGTGATCAAGTTTAGAGATCACAGGCCGTACATTATTGTGCAGGAGTCAGTCTATATTTGTTGTACTTTTTGGTGCTTAAAGCAAATACCTCAGACTCAACTACAAAAGAGAGTCGTCTGCTAAACAGGTGCAGCACTCTCAGCCCTATAAATTGTAATATTTATGAATAGTCAGGCAGCACGATAGCCAATTAATGCATTCTGCAGCTAATATATGCATGGGCCTTCATGAATATTAACTAGGCCGTACTGACACCAGACAGCACCGCAACAAACATATTTACCAAACAGGGGCCCTTGAATAAACAAAAAAATTGTATTTTTCCCATTTAAATAATGAGAAAACACAAAATCTGTTTTGGGCTTTGTCACATCAGCCAAAGGCAAAACCGGATTTGTCTAAAAAAAAATCATTATCTATTCCTATTTTTGGTCGAACCAAAAACAAGTGTTTAAAATGTTTGATCCTTAACCTTCCTTTACATATTATTAATATATATAGATAGTCGGATAATGTGCCGCTCTGAGAGCTCCAGACTTCCCTGTTTTTATTTAAACACAGAAGTCTGAGTGTATCTGGCATTTTAACACATTCTGCTCTCGTTCAAGGTAAGAGTCGTGGTATGTCTGGCCGCTCCTGAAGGCACCCTGTCTGTCCCGCCCCCGGAGCTCTCTGATTGGCTGCGGCGGCGGCCCGTCGGCGTGTGGGCGTGGCCTGGTCCCGCGGTGTGTGCGCGCTCTCTACAGTGGAGGAAGGACAGCTGCGCTCAGCCGCGGAGGAAGCAACGGAATAAAAACCCAACTCTACAATGCGTTATCCCCGGGCGACGGCTCGTCCCCGACCCTCCTTCTAGTTACTCTGCGAGCCGCTCCGAGGCCAACATGGCGTGAGGGGGGAAACAAACCGTGCGTGGAAATAAGTGTCGAAACTGTCGGGAGTTACTCGTCGCGGCGGACTCTGCTGCCGCTGCCTGGAAGTTTTCTGTTGTTTTCCAGTCGTGGGGCCCCGACGGTGGCGGCGGCGGCGGCGGCGGCTCTCACCCCGGAGCGGTGTCCCGGTCTGCCCAGCCCCATGCAAAACCTAACGGCCCCTGGCGGCCCCGGCAACTCCAATGTCACCTGCTCCTGCAACTGCACCGCTTCCCAGCCACAGGGAATGGAGATATGTGAGTACCGTACCAATACGAGTGTGTTGCGTTTGGGTGCTCCTGGCCGTGAAAACCCACCTACCGGGGTACCCTAGGCGTAATCCGGTGGATGTGCAGCTCCAGTGTGGGCGACACCACATCAGACCGAGTCGTCATGAAGAGGGGCTGCTGTTGACTAGTTGTGGGCCGGTCTCCACCCGGGACCGAGTGGTTCGGGTCTGATGCAGACTGGAGGGGGGTTCAGACCACGTATTGGGTTTAGTGTCTTCAGTCTGGTCTTTAGTGGACCCCACAACCCTCTGCACTGAGTTTACAGTGGTTCATAAACTTTAGATCCCGTTATAGCAAAGTTACATAGTTCTATAGTGTGACATAATTATATAGTGTGACATTGTTTTATAGTGTGACATAGTTCTATAGTGTGACATAGTTATATAGTGTGACATAATTATATAGTGTGACATAGTTCTATAGTGTGACATAGTTATATAGTGTGACATAGTTATATAGTCGCTACATTGTTCTATAGTGTGACATAGTTATATAGTCGCTACATAGTTCTATAGTGTGACATAATTATATCGTGTGACATAATTATATAGAGTGACATAGTTCTATAGTGTGACATAATTATATAGAGTGACATAGTTCTATAGTGTGACATAATTATATAGAGTGACATAGTTCTATAGTGTGACATAATTATATAGTGTGACATAGTTCTATAGTGTGACATAATTATATAGTGTTAGATAGTTCTATAGTGTGACATATTGTTATAGTGTTACATAGTTCTATAGTGTTACACAGTTATATAGTGTGACATATTGTTATTGTGTTACTTAGTTATATAGTGTTACATAGTTCTATAGTGTTACACAGTTATATAGTGTGACATATTGTTATCGTGTTACATAGTTATATAGTGTTACATAGTTCTATAGTGTGACATATTGTTAGTGTTACATAGTTCTATAGTGTTACAGTTATATAGTGTGACATATTGTTATTGTGTTACATAGTTATATAATGTTACATAGTTCTATAGTGTGACATAGTTATATAGTGTTACATAGTTCTATAGTGTGACATAGTTCTATAGTGTTACACAGTTATATAGTGTGACATAGTTATATAATGTTACATAGTTCTATAGTGTGACATATTGTTAGAGTGTTACATAGTTCTATAGTGTTACACAGTTTTATATAGTGTGACATATTGTTATCGTGTTACATAGTTATATAGTGTTACATAGTTCTATAGTGTGACATAGTTCTATAGTGTTACATAGTTCTAGTTTTGTTACATAGTTCTCATCCCGTTACATAGTTGTAGTTCCGTTACATAGTTCTAGTTTAGTTACATCGCTGTAGTTCCGTTACATAGTTGTAGTCCCGTTACATAGTTCTAGTTTTGTTACATAGTTGTAGTTCCGTTACATAGTTGTAGTCCCGTTACATAGTTCTAGTTTTGTTACATAGTTGTAGTTCCGTTACATTGTTCTAGTTTTGTTACATAGTTCTCGTTCCGTTACATCGCTGTAGTTCCGTTACATAGTTGTAGTTCCGTTAGATAGTTGTAGTCCCGTTACATAGTTCTAGTTTTGTTACATAGTTGTAGTTCCGTTACATAGTTGTAGTTCCGTTACATAGTTGTAGTCCCGTTACATAGTTCTAGTTTTGTTACATAGTTGTAGTTCCGTTACATAGTTGTAGTTCCGTTACATAGTTCTAGTTTTGTTACATAGTTGTCGTTCCGTTACATAGTTGTAGTTCCGTTACATAGTTGTAGTTCCGTTACATAGTTGTCGTCCCGTTACATAGTTCTAGTTTTGTTACATAGTTGTAGTTCCGTTACATAGTTGTAGTTCCGTTACATAGTTGTCATCCCGTTACATAGTTCTAGTTTTGTTACATAGTTGTAGTTCCGTTACATAGTTCTCGTTCCGTTACATAGTTCTAGTTTTGTTACATAGTTGTAGTTCCGTTACATAGTTCTAGTTTTGTTACATAGTTGTAGTTCCGTTACATAGTTCTCGTTCCGTTACATAGTTCTAGTTTTGTTACATAGTTGTAGTTCCGTTACATAGTTCTCGTTCCGTTACATAGTTCTAGTTTTGTTACATAGTTGTAGTTCCGTTACATAGTTGTAGTTCCGTGACATAGTTGTAGTTCCGTTACATAGTTGTCATCCCGTTACATAGTTCTAGTTTTGTTACATAGTTGTAGTTCCGTTACATAGTTGTAGTTCCGTTACATAGTTGTAGTCCCGTTACATAGTTCTAGTTCCGTTACATAGTTGTAGTTCCGTTACATAGTTCTAGTTTTGTTACATAGTTGTCGTTCCGTTACATAGTTGTAGTTCCGTTACATAGTTGTAGTTCCGTTACATAGTTGTCGTCCCGTTACATAGTTCTAGTTTTGTTTCATAGTTGTAGTTCTGTTACATTGTTGTAGTTCCGTTACATAGTTGTCATCCCGTTACATAGTTCTAGTTTTGTTACATAGTTGTAGTTCCGTTACATAGTTCTCGTTCCGTTACATAGTTCTAGTTTTGTTACATAGTTGTAGTTCCGTTACATAGTTGTAGTTCCGTTACATAGTTGTCGTCCCGTTACATAGTTATAGTTTTGTTACATAGTTGTAGTTCCGTTACATAGTTCTCGTTCCGTTACATAGTTCTAGTTTTGTTACATAGTTGTAGTTCCGTTACATAGTTCTAGTTTTGTTACATAGTTGTAGTTCCGTGACATAGTTGTAGTTCCGTTACATAGTTCTAGTTTTGTTACATAGTTGTAGTTCCGTTACATAGTTCTCGTTCCGTTACATAGTTCTAGTTTTGTTACATAGTTGTAGTTCCGTTACATAGTTCTCGTTCCGTTACATAGTTCTAGTTTTGTTACATAGTTGTAGTTCCGTTATAGTTGTAGTTCCGTTACATAGTTGTCGTCCCGTTACATAGTTCTAGTTTTGTTACATAGTTGTAGTTCCGTTACATAGTTGTAGTTCCGTTACATAGTTGTAGTTCCGTTACATAGTTGTCGTCCCGTTACATAGTTCTAGTTTTGTTACATAGTTGTAGTTCCGTTACATAGTTGTAGTTCCGTTACATAGTTCTCGTTCCGTTACCTAGTTGTCACTACGGTACATAGTGGTGCTGCAACATTGAGTTGTATTTTTAGAGCCGTACCGCGTACAAACTGACATTTCCAGCTTCTCTACTTCCCTCTGAACGAGAGACTGGGACTTTCTCCTTTTCTGTTTCTCCTTGCTGCACTTTTTCACAGACGGTTTTCGATCAAAAGGCTTAAAAAAAGAAATACATATATGTATATATATGTATATATTAATACTGGCAGCCGAATAGGCCTGCCGGGCTGTGTGCACATGCTCCGAGGGATCACCACAGAGGGTTAAATAGTTTGCCTGTCAGCACAGACAGGAAACGCTCGAATGGTATGTTATGTCTGTCCGCCTCCTGCAGCCCAGAGAGGAACTATCATTATCAGCTCGGCCCGAACACTGCCGCCAGATCCACTGCAGATGTTCCTCTTTATGACTGAAGACACACAGGGGGAGCAGACAGACAGACAGTGTGTGTACCCAAGTCTGACAGATCAGCAGGCAGACGGAAGACAAATAAACTCGAGACGGGCACACAGCAGACAGACGGGTATAGATTCGCAAACCAGACGAATAGGCCCAGCGAGACAAACGGAGGACAGACAGATCCGAAAGCCAGACGCATTGACGGACACACAGACAGACGGGCTGCAGACAGACGGACAGGGTTACAGGGATGTGTAATTTCCATCGGGGGGGCCTGAGCCGAGTGAGGTGAAGGCAGGATATTAGATGTAGACTTGGCAGCCGAGCGGGGTTTCTGCTGACACCACATTTAGAGAGAGGGGGGGGGGGAGAGAGGGAGAGGTAGAGTCGCAGACAAAACTAGTGTTCTACCGTCAGTTTTTTTGTCTGTTTTTGTGTGTTTGTGGCATCATCGTATCGCCAGCCAGGGGGAAAAACAAACAACCTCTCCACCATCGTCAGGCATGAACGGGTGTGCATCCACAGAAACACTGATACAGCAGAGAGAGACTAATTAGATAATCCAGCAGGGAGCTGCATGAGACTTCAGACAAGCAGAGCTGCGGAAAGACCCCCCCCCCCCAAAGTCAAATAATGGTGTATTTTAAGTGCATAATGAACGCCGCGCTGCAGTTCACTTAATGCACGCGTCTCAGCGAGATGCCGCTCGTGGTATTTTCGATGTATTTTTCCTCCGCGGTCGGATTGAAAAGCTCAATTCACAAGTGGTTGGAAATGGCCGTGTCCTCTACTGTCGCGGCCGCCTGGCTCTGAAAAGGGCTCTTGTTTGTCGGCCCGTGTTGTCATGCAGACTCGGCAAAGGCTGAATAATGTAGCTCATGCTTTGATGATTTTCTGTGGCTGAAGAAAAGAGCTACAGTCTGCCGGTTTTCCCCTCCTTTTCAAAGCGGAACGGGGCCGTCTTGCTGGTGTGTTTCCTCTTCATTCAGGGGGGGGGGGGATCGAAAGGGGCCGCGGGGAAAAAAACACAGAGAGGGGAAATCACAGTGCAGACCGTGTGTCACGGCGCTAGGGAATCGAACACTTGCTGGAGATTCACGTCGGAGCATTTTTGAAAGCGGGAGAGACTCGCAACAAGTGTGTGTGTGTGTGTGTGTGTGTGTGTGTGTGTGTGTGTGTGTGTGTGTGTGTGTGTGTGTGTGTGTGTGTGTGTGTGTGTGTGTGTGTGTGTGTGTGTGTGTGTGTGTGTGTGTGTGTGTGTGTGTGTGTGTGTGTGTGTGTGTGTGTGTGTGTGTGTGTGGGTCTCAGACTCACGGGGCTTATCGGGTCTCACAGGTGTGGCGTTTAACAGACCGGAGTTCACGTGAAGTCCCGAGGTCAACGGCGTCATAAAGAACGTTGCTGCGTTTTGTTCAACCTGCAGTTAAAAGCCTATTTTTTTCTCTCACATTTTTAACCCTCGTTGATTTTTGATTGTTGCATGAAGTCGTCGGTGTCTGTTCCTGCAGGCCGACACCGAGGCAACCGCACGAGGTCATTTCTCCCGCTTCTTGCTTGTGTTCGTTCGAGAGGCGTCACCGTGCTGGTGGTGCAGTCGAGTTGTCATGTGGTTTAATTAAACATGAAATGTTTAAGAACATTGGCATTTTGTATCGACGAAAACAAAATGTTGTGTATCGCATTGGGACGCTGGATGACAAAAATGTAGTCGATGCCATTCCCAGTGAAATCTAACGCTTTTCCATTCGCAATTCAATAAGTAAGAAAGGAAAACACGACCATTCCATTCCATCAGGATAATGTTTTATTTTACCTTTTGCCGAATACTCTTCTTTCTTTTTTTTACTGAGCAGAGGCTGAACTCATCACGGTGTTCTGGCAGAACCGTTCTGCCACCAGTCACTCGGCTCTCCTCCGGCTGGTTTCAACATGTTGTTCACGATGTGGCATCATCGGCCAAACCGCACCAACCCCGCGTCGGGACGGTGTCGTTTTTGCTTCTTCTTTCGATACCTGTGCCCAAACGATGCCTGAAGCGATACTTTAAAAAATTGCACAAAACGACGATTGACAATGACGACATTAAAAACCTCTTCGCCCACATTCCCTGTAGAAGCCGTTCTCATGGTCGCACTAGCTCGTCGCTCGTAGCTCGTAGCTAGCAATTATGTTGTTGCATTTGCTGCACGTCGCATTATTAAAATCTTTTTTGGAGAAATAAAGCCACACCTTTGGCCGTTAACCTTTTATAGCTAGCTACTGAAGCTATAGAACAACCCTAACCCCACGGGCTACGCATGCATGCCTCCTTCCTAGCTACGCATGCCTCCTTCCTGGCTACGCATGCCTCCTTCCTGGCTACGCATGCCTCCTTCCTGGCTACGCATGCCTCCTTCCTGGCTACGCATGCCTCCTTCCTGGCTACGCATGCCTCCTTCCTGGCTACGCATGCACGCCTCCTTCCTGGCTACGCATGCCTCCTTCCTGGCTACGCATGCCTCCTTCCCACCGCGCATGCTTCCTGGCTACGCATGCCTCCTTCCTGGCTACGCATGCACGCCTCCTTCCTGGCTACGCATGCCTCCTTCCTGGCTACGCATGCCTCCTTCCTAGCTATGCATGCCTCCTTCCTGGCTATGCATGCCTCCTTCCTGGCTACGCATGCCTCCTTCCTGGCTACGCATGCCTCCTTCCTGGCTACGCATGCCTCCTTCCTGGCTATGCATGCCTCCTTCCTGGCTATGCATGCCTCCTTCCTGGCTACGCATGCCTCCTTCCTGGCTACGCATGCCTCCTTCCTGGCTACGCACGCCTCCTTCCTGGCTACGCATACCTCCTTCCTGGCTACGCATGCCTCCTTCATGGCTACGCATGCCTCCTTCCTGGCTACGCATGCATGCCTCCTTCCTAGCTACGCATGCCTCCTTCCTAGCTACGCATGCATGCCTCCTTCCTGGCTACGCATGCCTCCTTCCTGGCTACGCATGCATGTCTCCTTCCTGGCTACGCATGCATGCCTCCTTCCTGGCTACGCATGCATGCCTCCTTCCTAGCTACGCATGCATGCCTCCTTCCTGGCTAGGCATGCATGCCTCCTTCCTGGCTAGGCATGTATGCCTCCTTCCTGGCTAGGCATGCATGCCTCCTTCCTAGCTACGCATGCATGCCTCCTTCCTGGCTAGGCATGCATGCCTCCTTCCTAGCTACGCATGCATGCCTCCTTCCTGGCTACGCATGCATGCCTCCTTCCTAGCTACGCATGCATGCCTCCTTCCTAGCTACGCATGCACGCCTTCCTGGCTACGAATGCACGCCTCCCCAGATCAGCCTGGGTGCACGTGCCTGTGCAGCTGCAGTCAGCCAGCCCTGGCTGTAATCTTGTGGTTGGAGGTGGCGGGGGTGGGCAGGGGGTGGGGGGGGGGGTCTTCCATGAACTTCCCTGAGGGCAAAACACGCATGCCTGGCTACTTGTTGACTCTAAAGCGCACACATAGGCGCACTGGCGCGTTTCCACCCCATATATATATATATATATATATATGCAGCCGCTCTCCGGCTCAGCCAATATTTACCCGGCCGTCTCTCCCGCCAGACAACCAATCCAATCTCTCACTAAGCTCTTTGTTATTTGTTTGGGGTTTTGTTTTGCCTCTTTTTCTTTTTTTCCCTCCCATGTTTGGCTTGTTTGTGGAGATGTTGTTCGGTCTGAAATGCGTTCTTTTATTTTATTATTAATGATTTTAAATAATTAGCCCTGGTTTAATAAAAAAGAGTCTGAAAAGAGGTTCTGAGACGTTGGCGAAGACAACCAAACAACATGTAAAGATCTTTTTGTTTCCCCTTCCTGCCAGACGGATTTATTTTCCCTTCCTTTTTTGCGATCACTGCTCCTGTAATTAATTTCACAGGGAATTTTTACACTCTGTGATTTTTGTGAGCTGAGGGGTCACGGCCGTGAACAGGGGGGCTCACCGCTAAGAAAGAGCTCCTTGTTTCATCACCTGAGTCGTGGTGGTTGTGATCACCGTGGGGGGTTCTGCTGGCTCAGGTGACTTTAACACATATTCTGGTATCGAGAAGTGCACTGCAAACATATCCATGTGGTGAAGTCCTCCATTGCATCAATACTGCACACTAGCAGCAACATATTGCTCTTAACTCGCCATTTAGTCAGCGTTATTTTTATCGGGGGGGGAAACACCAGTAAAGTTTCATTTATTCTGCATGTGATAGTTAATTAGTTTGACTCTTTTAATTTTTGCAAGGCTTTTGGATCGCATTGTGTTGTGATTCTGGTTGAGTCATTTCCCCTGATGTGATGTTAAGAAGGTCACATTCTTCTTCATGATATTATTATCCTCCAGACGGGGAAAACTTCAGACGATGAACGCAAACGAAACATTTGGTCGTTCACTTAAAACAACACATTTATGAATAATTCTCTTGTCGTCTGGTCAGAAGTGTGGATGGGTGGAAGCTGTGTGGTTGATGTGTGACTTCCTGTGTTTGTTTGGGCTCTTTGTCTCTGTGCTCCTGAGTCCTCGCACCGGGATGTTCAGCTATATATATATATATATATATTTACTATACATATATATATATATTTACTTTCCATATATAAATATATATATATGTATGTATGTCTATATATTCATATATATATATATTTACTATACATATATATATATGTATGTCTATATATTTATATATATATATTTACTATACATATATATGTATATATATTTACTCTACATATATATTTATGTATGTGTATATATGTATATATATATTTACTATACATATGTATTTATATATATATATTTACTATACATATAAAAATATAAATATTTATATATATGTATTTACTTTACATTTATATATATATGTATGTGTATATATTTATATATATATTTACTATACATATATATATGTATGTATATATATATATATTTACTATAAATATATATGTATGTGTATATATTTATGTATATATATTTACTATACATTTATAAATATACATGTATAGTAAATATATTTGTATATATATATATATAGTCAAGTTAGCGGAGAGAGGATTGGTCATGGCCTCTTTTCATCTTTCTTATTCATGGGGTCGTTTTCGTTCTGCCTTCAATCAGCTCGGCCTCCGTTGACGTTCTCCTCTCGCGTGTTTCTGACAACCTCCTTGAAGCCAGGTGCATTGTGGGAAAGCCCCGATCAAGTTCAGGCCACCACTTTTCCGAAGTCCAAAGGAACGAGACCCCGTTAGACCTCCAACTCTTCCCGGAGCACTCGGGACCTCGTCACCGGCTGCCGGGACACACACACACGCACACACACACACACACCTTAGTCAACATCTATTTACACACAGTCTGACTGCTTGAGATGCTGAAGAGTCCCAGTGGATGACTCCGCGCCGCTGTCAGGAGAGGGATCCTCCTCTGTTCTCTCCTGAAGGTTTCTTCCCCTTTTTTCCCCGTGAAAGTTTTCGGGGAGTTTCTCCTGATCTGATGTGAGGTCAAAGGGGAGGGGAGGTTCTCATCTGTGATGAATGCGGGCCCTAGTCTCTCTCTCTCCCTCTACCTCTCTACCTCCCCCTCTTCACCCCCCCCCCCTCCCTCCCTGTGAAACAAAGCAGCGATTATCGCTCTGAAATTACAAACGCTGTTTTTTGTTGTTGCATCGAGACAAAACGGGAGAGGGAAAAAAAAGAATAGAGCAGAAATGCCGCCCGCTGTTTGTCATATGTTTTGGGTAATCCGTTTGTTTATGTGTGCAGGAACACCCAGACTGTGGAATAAAGACGCGTCTCCTCGAGTGGTTTTTCAGGATTTTCTTTGGATTTTGAAGAGGCTTATGTGGGGAAGTTTCCTAACGGGTGTCACGGAGGGGGGGCATTTAAATACTCAAGGAAATGACATGCGCTCATAACCATTTTCATACCATGCACAAAGAAAGGAAATACTTTGCATGACTTTCAAATTGTCTCCTGCAGAAGTTTCAGTTTGCAGTTGAGAGTTTCTCTCAGGATTACTGAAGTTGTAAAGGCTCCTCTGTGTCAATGACAACTTGCTAATAGTTCACCTTGGAAGGAAGAGTCAGACAGATGTGCTTTTTGTTGTCAAAGCATCATCATCATCATCATCATCATCATGCTTCATCATCATGCTTCATTTAGCCTGAATATAGCCGGAGTGACTGCACGTTGCCTCCCACGGCTAACTGCTGCAAATAAAACACTTTGACTGGGTGACGACAGAAAGAAGGAATGCATTGTGGTCCCTCAGGTTATGAATAATCCAGAGTTTTAATTCTGAATATTACATCATGTTCCAGGGTAGTTTTATTGTAACGTCACTGCAGAATATGGGTATATGTGTGTATATATATATACATTGAGATAGAAACACCTTTAACTTCTTGGCCTGTTCTGGCGTGTGAATCAGGAGTCGCCCCCTGGTGGTCAGTTGAGCTAATGCAGCTTTAACACATGAAGCATATACTTCTATACAACCAGAGGAGTCGCCCCCTGGTGGTCAGGAGAGAGAATGCAGCTTTAACACATGAAGCATAGACTTCTATACAACCAGAGGAGTCACCCCCCGGTGGTCAGTTGAGCAAATGCAGCTTTAACACATGAAGAATAGACTTCTATACAACCAGAGGAGTCGCCCCCTGGTGGTCAGTAGAGAGAATGCAGCTTTAACACATGACGCATATACTTCTATACAACCAGAGGAGTCGCCCCCTGGTGGTCAGGAGAGAGAATGCAGCTTTAACACATGAAGCATAGACTTCTATACAACCAGAGGAGTCACCCCCCGGTGGTCAGTTGAGCAAATGCAGCTTTAACACATGAAGAATAGACTTCTATACAACCAGAGGAGTCGCCCCCTGGTGGTCAGTAGAGAGAATGCAGCTTTAACACATAAATCATAGACTTCTATACAACCAGAGGAGTCGCCCCCTAGTGGTCAGTAGAGAGAATGCAGCTTTAACACATGAAGCATAGACTTTTATACAACCAGAGGAGTCGCCCCCTAGTGGTCAGTAGAGAGAATGCAGCTTTAACACATGAAGCATAGACTTCTATACAACCAGAGGAGTCGCCCCCGGTGGTCAGCCGAGAGAATGCATCTTACACAAGCTGCTGAAGGTTTGTATACTCATACTAAAACCAGTGTATCTCCTCAACCACAAGGGCTATTTGAATAACTTACGAACTCAGAATTTAGAATAAAGAAAACACTTGTGAGATGAGTTAAGATGTGTATTTACCGGTTTAAGTGCTCCTGGTTCAAGGTTTTGGAGGATAGGATTCAATTAGCTGAGACTCAAACCGACCTCACGTGCCGACTTAACGCCTCATAACGCCTCTTCTGTTACCTGCACAGGAAGCTGGGGGTCATTTAGAGGTCAGCGTGGCGTGTGTGGATGAAGTCGTATGGAGAACACTTGTTTGGCCTCGTGCCGATGCGTCGTCCGACTCCTGCAGCGCTCGGCGGAACAAAGCGTTACTCTCATTATTTTAAACATTTTAACCCAGTTTAACCTCCGGCCTGAAGTCACGTTCGTAAAGACCGTGTGTGGGCGTCAGAAAGTGGAGGAGGGGGAGGGGGAGGGGGATCTGGCCTCCCTCCCTTTCCATCCAGACACCGCGAGTCAGACAGCGGTGTCTGATACCTCCCGCCCCCCCACACTGCCCCCCCTCACCCTCCTCCCCTTCTTCTCCCCTCAGCAGCCACCAGCTGACCCCAATTAGGCACAGGGCCTGCTGTATTGTCTGGCCGCGGGAGGACACACACACACACACACACAAACACACACAAACACACACATAGACACACACACACACACAAACACACACAGACTCACACACACACACACAGACTCAGACAGGGGTTCAGAGGGAGATAAAACTGTCTAGTCTGGTCTGGCCTGCCTCTTTGACTCCCAACCCCCCAACCACAACACAGCATCTCTCCTCTCCCCTTCTCCTTTTCTTCTCCTCCTTCCTTATTCCCTTCATTCAGACTCATTAGAAGTCCCAGATGGATTACATTACATTTAATTTAGCTGACGCTTTCATCCTAAGCGGTGAAGTGTCTTGCTCAAGGACACATCGACATGAGCTCGCACAACGGGGATTGAACCGCCGATCCTCCGAGTGAACCGATGCTAGCCACTCAGCCAGTTTCCCTCGCGACTGTATCTCTCTATTGACCTCCAGGGGGCGACTCCTCTGGTTGTATAGAAGTCCATGCTTCATGTGTTAAACTGAAGGCACTACAAGCTCTCTAGTGGGACAATATGGTACGACAAGCTCTCTAGTGGGGCGATATGGTACTACAGGCTCTCTAGTGGGGCAATATGGTCCTACAAGCTCTCTAGTGGGGCGATATGGTACTACAGGCTCTCTAGTGGGGCGATATGGTACTACAAGCTCTCTAGTGGGGCAATATGGTCCTACAAGCTCTCTAGTGGGGCAATATGATACTACAGGCTCTCTAGTGGGGCAATATGGTACTACAAGCTCTCTAGTGGGGTAATATGGTACTACAAGCTCTCTAGTGGGGCAATATGATACTACAGGCTCTCTAGTGGGGTAATATGGTACTACAGGCTCTCTAGTGGGGCAATATGGTACTACAAGCTCTCTAGTGGGACAATATGGTACTACAGGCTCTCTAGTGGGGCAATATGGTACTACAAGCTCTCTAGTGGGGTAATATGGTACTACAAGCTCTCTAGTGGGGCAATATGGTACTACAAGCTCTCTAGTGGGGTAATATGGTACCACAAGCCTCTAGTGGGGTAATATGGTACTACAAGCTCTCTAGTGGGGCAATATGGTACTACAGGCTCTCTAGTGGGGCAATATGGTACTACAGGCTCTCTAGTGGGGCACTATGGTACTACAAGCTCTCTAGTGGGGCAATATGGTACCACAAGCTCTCTAGTGGGGCAATATGGTACCACAAGCCTCTAGTGGGGCAACATGGTACTACAGGCCTCTAGTGGGGCAACATGGTACTACAGGCTCTCTAGTGGGGCACATGGTACCACAAGCCTCTAGTGGGGCAATATGGTACTACAAGCTCTCTAGTGGGGCAATATGGTACCACAAGCTCTCTAGTGGGGCAATATGGTACCACAGGCCTCTAGTGGGGCAATATGGTACTACAAGCTCTCTAGTGGGGCAATATGGTACCACAAGCTCTCTAGTGGGGCAATATGGTACTACAAGCCTCTAGTGGGGCAATATGGTACTACAAGCCTCTAGTGGGGCAATATGGTACCACAAGCTCTCTAGTGGGGCAATATGGTACTACAAGCCTCTAGTGGGGCAATATGGCACACAAGCTCTCTAGTGGGGTAATATGGTACCACAAGCTCTCTAGTGGGGCAATATGGTACTACAAGCTCTCTAGTGGGGTAACATGGTACTACAAGCTCTCTAGTGGGGTAATATGGTACTACAAGCTCTCTAGTGGGGCAATATGGTACTACAAGCTCTCTAGTGGGGTAATATGGTACTACAAGCCTCTAGTGGGGCACTATGGTACTACAGGCTCTCTAGTGGGGTAATATGGTACGACAAGCTCTCTAGTGGGGTAACATGGTACTACAGGCTCTCTAGTGGGGCACTATGGTACTACAGGCTCTCCAGTGGGGTAACATGGTACTACAGGCTCTCTAGTGGGGTAACATGGTACTACAGGCTCTCTAGTGGGGTAATATGGTACTACAAGCTCTCCAGTGGGGTAACATGGTACTACAGGCTCTCTAGTGGGGTAATATGGTACGACAAGCTCTCTAGTGGGGTAATATGGTACTACAAGCTCTCTAGTGGGGTAATACTCCCAGCTTTCTGCTGGAAACCTGCCGTGGCTCCTCGGGGCTCCACGCCGCATGGAGATCCTGCATGTGAATTATTAATATAGGTCACAGTCGCAGCAGTCGGCTCGGGTCCGGGTGCCGTCCCGACGCCGTCGCAGCATGCCCCCCCCCCCCATGCTCACCCACAGCCCTTCCCCATCTGTCAGCCGGATTAACCCGAGACAGATCACTCCGCGCCAGGTGAGCCCTTCGAGCGATGCCTTTTCACCTGGGAACTCCAAATCCTTCCGACGGAATACAAATGCGAGTCAAAGGCTCCGACGTCGTCGGGTATCGTCCAAAACAATCTTGCGGCGTCTGCTATGGATTCATTCCGTAAATACTTAGCCCCCCGCCGGCTGCGCGCTGCACCCTGGGCCGCTCATTTACAGCAATCACATTTTCACCAGGCGGGAATCGTAATGGGAAGAGTTTACGGTTCCTCGTGAGAAACCGGCTTCCCATGATGAGGTGTGTGTGTATGTGTGTGTCGCTAAGTGTGCGACGCCTCCGGTTGCGCTCGGCCTTCGTCTCAAACCGTTTCCCCCTCGTCGAGTCGGAAGCTTCTTTTCATTCTGCGCTGACTCGCCGCCAGCTGAACTCCCAGAGTGGAGAGATGAAGGAGGGGGGGGTGGAGGGAAGGATGAAGGAAGGTGGCGTGGGTGGATTGATGGGGAGGAGGGAAGTGGGGAGGAGGGGAGAGAAGGAAACAAAGATATGCCAGCGGGGAAGAAGAGGAGAAGAAGAGTTGAACTTGGAAGGAAACATTTTCGTGAAACACATAAAGAAGATCTTTGTGTGATGTCATCACACACACACACACACACACTCACACACACAACAATGAAAATAAACATATGAAGGAAAAGAAGTCCGATAAGTCCGGGCTGGGCCATCCCGTCTGCGATGGTGGATGTTTTATTAAGGCACAGGTCCTTTTAGTCTGGTTTACGGTGATGTCATGTCTGAACCAGGTGGTTTTAGCTGTTCTATTTACCCTCAGTCATTACATCCTCATTTATCTAAAATCACGTTGTGTAAATATGCTGTGAACGCACCGACCGGTCAACCCTCCAGCGTCGGAAACACACGAGGGAACAACTGCCCCTAGGAAATATAAGAAGTTGCCCCTGATGTCACCAGAGAGGCCGAACACGCCCCATAGTCATGATCATTTAATAGTGTTTCATGTGTTCTTTGTTGTGTGTGTCTTATCTGTGTTACCTGAACTAGGTAGGTACACAACAAAATCTCTAAAAATAATTTGGAATAAAAAAATATATAAGTTATAATTGTTAATGTAATAATAAATAACCACAAATAAATAAGAAATAAATTGAATATGATCGTCTGATTCATGTTTTTTTTTGTTGTAAAATAAATCTTAAACACTTTGAATCTGTAGACTACTGCCTAATAGTCCAATTATTTCCTAATAGTCTTATTGTTGCCTAATAGTCTTATTATTGCCTAATAGTCCTAGTATTGTCTAATAGTCCTATTATTGCCTAATAGTCTTATTGTTGCCATTTTTATGACAATTGTTTACATACTGTAAGCCTAAATAAGTATATTTATTATTTTTAAACAAAGGTTAAATGTTTTTTCACAAGTTTCAAAACGTTGCCCCCAATTTCTTTTTAAATGCCCCTGGCTGTCCGGCAGTGGGGGGAAAAAATATCCCCTAAAAAATATATAAATGTCCTTCCCTAACTCTAGAGTCACGGCGGCAATTTAGATTCAATTAGTTTCTTTTAAGAAGGGAGAAACTTTTCCAACCGGCCATCCAAAGATGTAGAAAACCTCCAAATCCTGCGAGGAGACGGACGGAGGAGACGTAGTAAGGAGCGGAGCTGTGTGGACGGAGGAGACGCTGCCGGGGGGTCGTCCTTTGAGAAGCGTCCCCGCGGCGTCTAGACTGCGCCCCGTGTGTGCTGCAGACACACGCCATCGATTCCACACACAGTGTGTGTTACAAGGTCATGTGTGGAGGAGGAGGAGGAGGAGGAGGAGACTGTTGGTGTGTCGTCCATATGCTCCATCCTCTCCACCGTGGCTCTACAGACACAGGACATGGGGAACCCTCCATGACCTCAAGGCCCAGGGTTCAAAATTAGCTTTTTTTACTTTTATATTATTACATAATAGCAAGAAATCCTCACATTGCAGAACTTCTTTTTTTTTAAATTTGTTTTTTACATATTTCTATGTAAAAAAGCCTTTTTTTAGAATATTATATATTATTAAGTCCTCGATGGAAACTGAGCAATCGTTGCTAAAAGTAGGGAGGACTCGAAATGCCAATAATCATTAAAAAAGGACAAAAATATAGAGCTTATGAATTAGATTTTTGTGATTGTTGATATCAGGTGAATTAATCGAGGCTTCTTTAATGCACGGAGGAGTTCAGAATGTAATGTTTTTACAGGATCTGTTCATTACTTTACATTTAGCTGACTTACAATCATGTTACTTTCATACAACTCAGAGTTAAGTTTTTTGCTCGAGGACACTAGGGCGGGGATTGACCTGACAACCCCCTGATTGAAAGACGGCCCGGCTCACCACTGACTGACCCACGGTGAAGCTTTTTTAGAATATTATATATCATAAATTTCTCAATGGAAACTGCACAATCGGAGCTAAAAGTAGGGAGGTCTAAAAAAAAACCATCATTTAGTTCAGTGTAACGCATTTACAACTAGAACGGGCACTCGGTAGAGCGCATACCTTCACATATCACAAGATTGGGCATTGAATTATGAACATGTTGGCATTAGTTGCATGCCAATTGGATAAAAATTCACCGTGCTATGGTAAAAATAAGATTTTGACCTTTTCATGACCTTAACCTTTGACCAGATTGATCCCAAAATCTATTCAAATGGTCCCCGGATAATAACCAATCATCCCACCAAATTTCATGCGATTCGGTTTTAAACTTTTTGTGTTATGCGAGGAACACGCATATAAATAAATAAATACACTGCGATCAAAACCTAACCTTCACATTTTCAATGCGAAGGTAATGACAATAAACATGAACAGGGAACAAATAAAGACATATTAAATTAGATTTTTGTGATTGTTGATCTCGGGCGAATTAATCGTGGCTTCTTAGTTGCACTGAGAAGTTCAGCATTTCACGTTTTTACAGGATCTGTTTGGAGGATACGGTTTATTTGGAGCAACATTTCGAGTGAGACGTGGACATATTTGAATGGAATCTCACCGTTTCAAGCTTAGTCTCGGTTTTGTTTTGTGAGGAAACGTCACGTGATGACGCGTGAGGCCCGTCGGAAATATAACATTTGGGTTTTCCCTGATTCTGTTCGCTCTCACCACCGGATGGAATAAGTCACATCTTCTCTTGATATCTGACAAATATAATTGCCATAAAAACAATTGACTGAATTGCACTATAAGTGGTTCATCAATTGGTGTACCGGCCCTTTAAATGTCTTCGATGGCGGTGAAGGAGCCCAGAGGACTGGATTTTATTCTTCTTCATCTTTTCATGTGTGTGTGTGTGTGTGTGTGTGTGAGCTGCTCTACACATTTAACTATCCTCCCCTCAGTTTGAACCCCTTTCAATTCCCCCTCCTCCTCCTCCTCTTCTTCTTCCTCCCTCCTCCTCCACCACCACCCCAGGTCTATTTATACCTCCATCTTTACACCACCAGTATTACTTAGAGAGCCCCCCCTGCTCCTCCTCCTTCTTCTTCTTCTTCTTCTTCTTCGCCCGCGGTCACGGCCAAGGGGAGAAACAAAAGTTTATATATTTAAATATAAATATGCACTGATGCTTTCCTCTGACTGTCTTTCTTTTCCTCTCTTCTTTCCTGTGTAATCCTGCCTCTGAGGCCTCTTTGGGGGGGGGTCGCCCTGTGTGTGTGTGTGTGTGTGTGTGT